>NW_024429229.1:3091950-3157117 GCF_017639785.1 Mesocricetus auratus | reverse complement strand
ATCAACACATCCCATATTTCAAGAGTTAACCAAGGGGATATTTGCTTGTCCCTAAGTTGAGCACATAGGAACAACTGTAGAGATCAAATTGGGGAATACAATGCTCATCACAAGAATCATCTCAGCCGGGCGGTGGTTGTGCACGCCTTTCATCCCAGCACTCGGGAAGCAGAGGCAGGTGGATCTCTGTGAGTTCGAGGCCAGGCTGGACCGATGGCCTCCAAAACAATACAGAGAAACCCTGTCTCATAAAACCAAAAAAAAGAATCACCTGAAGCTGTGATACAGGAAATTCCTCATGACCAACAAAAGGCAATTGATTGCAAGGTCTATGAGGGACCACTTGCACAAATGCACAAAATCATAGACAAATGCACAGCATAACTTTGTGTTTCTGTATGTGTGTGTGTGTGCTTGTGTGTGTGTGAGAGAGAGACAGACACACATATTCAGTTAGAAAGATAGAGATAGAGGATGCTACAAAGGTTGTTAAATATTGCACGCGGGTGTGTCATCTCATAGGGAATGAAAATTTGCAGCGATCAGGTCCAGCTCTTGTATCTGTATACTGAAATGTTTGGCCAGGCCTCTCTAATTGCTACTTGAAGAACTCAGCACATAGTGTCTTGCCAGACTACTAAAGAATCACCACAATCTCACAGCAGCTAACAGGTCAGAGAAGCTGCCACATAACAGAATTTGTCCAAATGTACTCTGGGAAGAAAAACTTCTTTTGTAATCCCTGGCTTTTGTGCCTCAGGCTACAGATTTTGGGTTTCATTTGGAAGTAACAGAATAATAGTCTCTCCCCATTTCTTCTGTTGCACACATTGTGACATGAGCTAGTATAATATATCAGGCAAAATCCTGTAGATTGAAATGAAAGACAAAACATACTACTGTTTATGCTAAGAGGTTTCTTATTCATTATAGTGAGGTGTCCCGCGCTGCCGTCTCACCAGCAAGAACGACGCAGGACACTCGGATCCTTCTGCAGTAAAGCTTTAATGCATCTTGAGAGATAGATGATCAGCTTCTTAGAGGGAGACCCCAAGCTAAGAAACCCAGCCCCTTATATAAGCCTAGGAGCTCCGAGTGAGACGTGTAGAGCTGGGATTGGTGGTTTGCACATCACCCCAGATGACGCCACGGAGAGGCACAGCTTAAACGGTTAACTCCAACTGACAGCAGATGTCAGCGCCATCTTCTAACTGACAGCAGATGCAGCGCACTTAGCAATGAGGAGCGGCTCCTCACATCTCCCCTATTCATTTATTTTTGAAGCAATAGGACACCCACAACTTTGGAGTGGAGATAGAGGTCAAATCCCCATGTGCAAATTTGGAACATGTACAAAGCTCCTCTCCAGGGTCTTATCCCCAGAGAGAGCCCTGACCAGTCCGATGTCGTTTTTCTGGGGGAAGGAGATCATGACATAGAACCTTCATGCAAGATGACTTATCTCCCAGGAGAAAGTCGTTATACCGCAGACCTCTCCTGTGCAGTGCTTAGCCTTGCAACTCCTTGGGCTGCTGAAGCCTACCCACTCTATCCCGTGCAATGAGACTAGCCTCGTGGGGTGCAAGAGCTGGGAGGCCAGCGACCTATTGCTTTAACATGGTTAACCAAATGTCAGGGAGGCTCCGTGTTCTAAGGCAGCAAGTGCTTGTGCCACCACCACTTTGTCTCTTTTGTTTGGGCTCTGAGCTTACACACCATCCAAAGCATCAACACTATTCCACAGCAGAGAACTAGGCTAAATGATCCTACCCCCACCCATTCCTTAAAATAAGAAAATGCAGATGAAATCCAGGAGGAGAGGCCTTCCATCAGAGAAAGATCCAGATGCGTCGAATTCACTTGCAGGATCGCCATTCTCAACTCACGGAGTGTCTGCTCAAACTCAAAAGTCCAATTCTGTAATAAATGTTGAGACAGAGCTTTTGACAGGTTAGCTGCTCTTGTAAAATTCTCATATTGTACTGAAGTGACACAAAGGCCAGGCAACTTTTGTTCACATCCCAATTGGGCCATCTGCCACAATATATCCAATTGTTCCTGAACCAAATTAATCTGTTGGTTTACCAACATCAGGCCTCCTTGTATCTGAGAATTGGCAGTGGCCTGTTTATCTAGGACCATGGTCACAGTGGCCTATAGTTCATTAATGGTTTGAGTTGTCTGCACAGTGGCAGAAAGTGCAAGGGCCGAGGCGGTAACCGAAGCAGTAACCACGGCGGTGGCTATCAGGCCCACAATAATAGCAGAGATCCCAAAAATCTCGCTTTTCCCTAAACAAACTCAAATTACTTGGCGCCTCAACAGGAACTGGAACAAATCGAGGCATGCGCATTACCAAAGCAAAAGGGTGCTTAATAGCATCCCAGCATAATGCATAAAAACAATTCTAAGCAGAGCAATTTATTTCTTTCTGATTCTTACCTAAGGTATCATTACTCACAACCCAAATAAAGGGCAGCATAGCTGAATAATTAGTTCTCTTAAAAGGGGTATACTTAACATTGGAGGAGGACCAATCAGATGATCCATAGCTCTGTCCCTCACTCAGACTGTTGCCTAATGCCCCTTTCCAATCAAAAGTAATCTGTCCCTTCTCACTATCATAGGAGAAAGATCAGTACAGCTTCCATTAATTCAAAAGGATTAGCATTAGATCTTTCTGGATCCATATGAATAAAATTATCCTTTAATGAAGAAATCACAGTAAAGCACAAGCTTCCTACTAATGACAAGGTTCTCTCATCCTGAAAACTCTGTATCTGAGGATCTAAAGGCAAAAGGCAAGCCCCAACTCTCTATTAGTTGTGAAAAATCTAGGGAACACCTGGGCATTCTGCATCACTGGCATCGGTAGGGGAAGGTAGACATGATGGCCCACCGTAACTCTCCCATCATACTAGGAACCATCATCCTGAGTAGGAGAGTCTTCATCACCCACTTGGCCTCCATCCTTCTTATTCTGGAGTTGTGAAGGAGCTCTTCGAGTGAGTCTTTCAGGGATCCACAGGGGGTTTTCTTCCTCCTGTGGAAAACACACACAGCTCCCCTGGATCTTATAAGAATAGGATCCGGGCCTTTCCAGAGATCAGTCAAGACATCTTTCCATTTTACCATTTCTTTTGGCCTATCAGGCTCTAAACTGTGGCGATCGGCCGCAGTGTGGCCTTGGGCATCAGAGTTCAAGAAATTAAGGGTAAAAAGTGCCATGGATACAGCAACTCTTGGTACCGAGGGTAGAACATCCTCAATACTCCCTTTTGTTTAATCAGATATGATTTGAGTGTACGATGGGCACGTTCCACAATGCCCTGTCCTTGAGGGTTATAAGGTAGGCCAGTTAGATGGGTAACATCCATTTGCCGACAAAACTGTCGGAATTTTTGAGAGGTATATGCTGGTCCATTGTCTGTTTTTAAAATTCTGGGTTTTCCCTAGCACTCCAGGCCTCAAGGCAATGTTGAATCACATATGAGGCCTTTTCCCCTGTTAGGGTGTGGCAAACATTACGCCAGAACAGGTGTCAACAGAAACATGAACATATTGAAGCCTTCCAAAAGAGGGAATATGAGTAACATCCATCTGCCACATCTGCAATGGTCTAATGCCACGTGGGTTTATTCCCATGTGGGGAGTAGGTAAGAATTCGCAGCAATTCTGGCATTGAGTAACAATTTCCTAGCCTCTTTCCTGGATAGAGCAAAACGACGGCGCAAGGTCTCAGCCGTCACATGAAAGCGCTTATGGAATTCTTTTGCTGCTTGTGCATGGGTAGACAAGGCAGCGGCCACCAGCTTTGTAGCCTTGTCCGCTAAGTCATTCCCTAAGGACATGGGACCTGGGAGTCCAGAATGTGCTCGGACATGGGTAATGAAAACAGGAAATCTCCTATTTAACAAGGCAGCTTGTATCTTCTGAAAGATGTTAGCAACTCTGCTGGAGGATCTTATTATTCCAGCTATCTCAAGGAGATTAACTGCATTAACCACATAAGAGGAATCTGATACAATATTGAGGGGTCCTGGAAAAGCCTCAAGAACCTCCAGTACTATCAGACATTCTACAACTTGAGGTGAAGTTTCATTATATTGTTTAGATATAACCCTATCCTTGACCACATAAGCTCCCATACCAGTTTTTGATCCATCAGTGTACACCACAGTCCCATCTGGGAGTGGGTCTTTAGCTGTCACTTGTGGAAACACTATAGCCTGGTTTAGGGCAAACTGTAAAATTGGATGCTTTGGAAAATGATTATCAATTTGTCCTGAAAAGGAAGTAACTAAAACTGCCCAATCACTAGATGTGGCTGCCAAGGTCTGAACTTGTGCAGCAGTATAAGGCACAATCAAGGAATCAGGATCCCTGCCAAAATGTAACAGCTGCTTTTATTCCGCTAAGCCGAGCTGTGCAACAGCATCAGGGTACCAGTCAATAATCTTAGCAGGGGAAGCATTTGGATGAATCCAAAGTAATGGTCCATGTTGCCACAGGACTGCAGTTGGCAATTGAGCTGTCTTAAAAACACACAGATTAAAAGGTAGTGACTCCTCAATACGTTGTAATTGTGCTTCCTGTAAGGCCTCTTCCACCATCTGTAAGGCTCGGTGGGCGGCAGGGGTAAATTTTCTGGGTGAGGAGATATGAGGCTCACCCTCCAGGAGATCGAAGAGGGGTTTTAGATCAGCAGATGGAATTTTTAAAAAGGGCCTCAACCAATTTATATCTCCCAGAAGTTTCTGAAAATCATTTAATGTTTGTAAGTGGTCTTTGCGAATTTCTATTTTCTGAGGAACTATATTTTTGGGAGTAATCATTGAGCCCAAAAAGAGGCCTGTATCTGCAATTTGAACCTTTTCTGAGGCAATCTCTAATCCCCACTGTTTTAATTCAGCCACCAGCATGGGGAAAGCCTTTTGTAAAACATCTAACTCTTTGTGACAAATAAGAATATCGTCCATATAATGGATCATGATTAAAGATGTAAATTGCTTCCTAATTGGCTCCAAAGCCTCCTGCACATACAGCTGACATATTGTTGGGCTATTGGCCATGCCTTGCGGCAGTACCTTCCACTGAAATCTCTTGTCTGGTTCCATATGATTAAGAGAAGGGATAGTGAAGGCAAACCTTGGTCTATCCCGTGGGTAAAGTGGAATAGAGAAGAAACAATCCTTAATATCTATAATAATAAGCTTCCAATCTTGAGGAAGTGCAGAAAGCAAAGGAAGGCCTCTTTGAACAGGGCCAAAAAGATGCATCTGATTGTTAATGGCCCGCAGGTCGTGGAGTAATCTCCACTTCCCAGATTTCTTCTTAATAACAAAAATTGGTGTATTCCATGGGGAGGTAGAAGGCTCTAGATGCCCCAGCCGTTCCTGTTCTTGCACTAATCTTGTGACAGCCTCTAATTTTTCAGAGGATAGAGGCCATTGAGAGACCCATAACGGCTCCTCTGTTTTCCATGGTATGGGTCGTGAAGCCTCAACGGCCCCTAAATAAAACCCAGTCCTTTTCTACCCCGATTTCCGTGTTGTGTAATGGGTTTTATTCTGCCTTGTTCTTGCCTACCCAAGCCTCTACCATTTGTATACCCCATCTTTGCCATAATGGCTGATGCCTGGGGGAGTATTCATTAGTTAGGGTCATGCCCATGGCTTGTAACACATCCCGTCCCCATAAATTTACAGGGAGTGGCAACACATAGGGGTAAAACATCCCTGTTTGCCCTCAGCATTCCGCCAGGTTAAGGCTGAGGCACTGATGGCAGGAGAGGACTGGTATCCAAGACCTTGTAGAGAATGAGATGAAACAACAGTGGGCCAAGACTTCGGCCACCAATGGAGTGAAATAATGCTTTTGTCTGCTCCCGTATCCATTATCCCTTCAAATTCTTTTCCATTAATTAACAATTTTATTGTAGGTCTCTCATTTAGGGGTATAGCCAGATAGGCTGAATCACTTCCAGAAGATCCCATAGCCCTTTTTTGTAAAGTGTAGGTTTCTCCATCCCCGAGGGAGGGCAGCAACACCAGTTGTGCAATTCTATCTCCCTGCTTTATAGAAAATACACCCCGAGGGCTAGAACAGAGAACTTGAATCTCCTCTTTATGATACGGGTCAACAATCCCAGGATATATAATGAGTCCCTGTAAAGTTAAGGAGCCACGGCCCAGAATAAGCCCAATGGTGGCAGGGGGCAAAGGTCCAGGGAATGGACTGGGACCGGTTGAACATTCATTTGGGGCATGAGTAAGAAGTCGGAGGCGGCACGCAAGTCCATTCCGGGGTTCCTCGGAAACCTCTACTTCCTCTTGATTGCTTTTCTGAAATTGGTTCCCATATTTCTGAGGGCCCTGGGACCATGGGCCCCGTGACCCGCTTTTTGATTGGGGTACCTTGGTTCTTCAATAGGGGCAGAAGCCTCCCTTTACATCCCGGACTGACCTGCATTCACTAGCCCTATGATAACCTTTACCACAACGATGGCAAAGCTTCGATTCTCTTGTTCTTTCAGGGGCTTGACAATCTTTCTTAAGGTGCCCCATTCTCCCACAATTAAAACAAGCTTTTCGATTAGATAAATCTCTATGCCTGTGCGTTTGTAAAATGGCGGCAGCTAGTCCTGCATTGGTTAGGGGTCCCCCAGCTCCCTGCACACTCTGAGCCAATCTTGTAAACCTTTGCTTTTGCGAGGGCTATAGCCGCTCGACATTCCTGGGTTGCTTGTTCATAGACAAGTTGCTCAATCAGGGGCATAGCTTGTTCTGAATCACCAAAGATGCGACTGGCGGCCTCTGTCATTCTGGCCACAAAGTCTGAAAATGGCTCTTGGGGTCCTTGGACAATCTTTGTAAGGTGTCCACTGGACTCTCCTTTTGTGAGGGCCTTCCATGCTTTAATAGCAGCGGCCGACACCTGACCATAGACGCCCCAGATGTAGTTGGTTTGATTAAGGGCATGTTGACCCTGACCTGTCAGCATTTCAAATGTCCACTGCCTCTGATTCTCATCTTCAGCTGTGGCATTAACTCTAGCTTGTGCCTGGGCTGCATCATACCAGAGAGCCTTCCATTCCATGTATTGTCCCATGTTGGGAAGCACTGCTTTCACTGTCGTCTGCCAGTCAGTGGGAGTCATGGCAAAATTAGCAAGCCTTTCCACCTGTATTGTGGTAAAGTTAGCATTGACCCCATAATTACGAACGGATTCGGCCAATTCTTTGATTTGATTGTAATCTACGGGGGTATGTACTCTTCCGCCTTCTGCATTCTCGAATACTGGAAAAGCCATTTGTATTTTCCTCTGTTCCTCTAAAGGTAAAAAGGAGTCAGTACCAGTATTCAGCCGAAGCTCATACTGCGGAGGCGCCGAGGGGCGTGAGCCCGCCGGATTTATAGGCGGTGGCCTCACATTCATTTTTGTTTTCAGCGGCCAGTGTCTATCAGGGTGATATCTTTCTTCCTCATACCGTGCCACCTCCTCCTCTAGACCACCTTCTTCACTAGAATCCAGAGTGATGTTTATATTTCTCCTCTTGATTAAGCATTGTGCTTATACTGATCTTCTAAAATGTAATGCATAATTGAATACAGACTATAGATAGTTACTTATAATAGAATTTATAGTTAGATAAGTTAGGTTTTCTATATATACAGAAATATATTTGACATAAACGTCTTCAAACCTCTCAAAGACCTTCAGAACATGGCATTTAAAATGGTTTAGGGTTTGTCTTGACAATGAGAAATGTCTGCTCCTGGCAGCACCAATTACGTCTGAGAGGAAGATGGACATCGAAGAAACTCGTTATAAAGTTTGCTTTCAACATGGCAAGATTAGCCATTTGGGCAAGAAACTGCTCTTGCCTAGATTGTTTGACTGTTGTTGTATCATCTGGACATGCAGGACCCACAGGAAAGTGACTACTGAACTCAGTCTTACAGGGTTCCTGCTTGATGAAGAGTCTACGAGACTTTCTGCAGGACAAAGAAAAATGACTTACAGACTGCCAATGCAGATGGACAGTTTGAAATTTCCTGCTTTGCTGAGAAATCTTCTGGACACATTGTGGCCTATGGGCTGAAGATGGATGCCCCAACGTTACAGAGGAACTTCGGGTGACTGTCCAGGCAGTAAGATATCTCTGTCAATCCTAGTGTTTATATATTATCCTTCTGTGGTCTTTGATGGAGTTGAAGACAGATAGTTATAATTATAGTTTTCCTTAGTTATGACAAAAGATAAGCTACATATAGGACTTTGGACTCACAAGGATGGGATGGATGATATTTTCTTTAAATCTTGCTAAAATATTGTAACTATGTTCCTACTTGATAACTGTTCTGTTATATACAATTTGACTATGTTAAAATTAAGACCTTTCTTTTGTTTAAACAGAAAAGAGGAGATGTTGGGGAAGTCCTGTTATTTGCCAGTGCATTTGTCAATAAAGTACTGTCTGGCCAATAGAAAACCTAGATAGGAGGGACTAGGAGTCGAGGAGGATTCTCTGAAGGGGAAACACAAGAGAGTCGACATGTAACGCATGGGGTAGGAGCCCGGAACTATTCTCCGGTAAGAGACATACTTAGATTAACAATTATGGGGTAATTACTTAAGGCAGAGGTAGCCAGTAAGAGACAAGCAAGGCCAACAGCTTCATAATTAAAAAAAAAGACTGGGCTGGTTAAACCCCAGAAACAGCTGACCAGACAAAGGTTAACTCTTGAATCCCAGGCATCAGCCTGGGAATCCAGCATGGGACTGATCAATACCCCTGAATCTGGGGGTCAGTGAGGAGGCCTAGGGAACCTATTGAGCCTTGGGCAGCAGATCAGTACCCATCCCAAGTATACACACGGACTTTGGACTCCCATAGAACAATTTGAGGTGCACTCTCACCCTGAACTCTTAGGGAAGGGTCTAGGCCCTGCCCTATATGAAATGACAGACTATGGACACCCCCATGGAGGGCCTCACCCTCCCTGGGGGAATGAGGGGATAACGGGGTGTTGGGGGAGGGTACGGGAGGAGGGGAGGAAATGGGAGAGGGACCTGGAACTGACTTGTGAAGCAACCTCGTTTCTTATCTAAATTTAAACTGGAAAAAAAGAAAGTTAAAAAAAATAAAAATTGGTAACAGTTAAAAAAAAGAAATTTTGCATCTCTGCTCATCAGAAAGCAGGTTGATAGTTCTTTTTGTGGTTGGGTTTTTCTCTGGTTTTGGTGTCAGGCACTGCTGGCTTCATAGAAAGTGGAATATGGCATTTTCTTTCTATTTTCATGCTGTGGAGTACTGAGATGCATCAGTGTTAACTTTTCCTTATAATTTTGGTAAAAATCACTAGTGAATCCATTCCTGGGATTGTCTATGTAAACTAGGCTGGCCTCAAACTCACAGAAATCCACCTGTTTCAGTCTCCCAAGTGTTGGACCTAAAGGCATGCACCAACACTGCCAATCTTATTCCTGGGCTTTTCTTTGTGTGCAAAGTGTTATAACCTTTTTAAAACATATTTTTATTTATTCTTCTCTCATATATTACATCACAACCACAGTTTCCCCTCTATTTACTCCTCCTAGTCACCCCTCACCTCTGCTGTCCATGAGACCTATTCCTCCTCCATTTTACTTCAGAAAACAGCAGACCTCCCAGGAATATCAACTGAGCATGGCATAGCAAGTTGCAATAAGACTATGTTCATATCAAGACTGGGCAAGGCAACCCCATAAGAGGAAAAGGGTTCCAAGAGGAGGCAGAAGAGACTTCCCCTACCCCCACTGTTAGGAGCCCCACAAAAACACCAAGCTATACAAGCTACACAACCATAACATGTATGCAGAGGATCTAGGTTGAAACCACACTGTTTCAAACTTAATGCTTGCTTATACATTCTTAATTTAATTTTGGTAGGTCATACATCTTTAGAACATATCCATTTTAGATTTCCAATATTTTGAAATGTAAGTTTTCAAAGTGTTTCCTAATGGTGTCCTAGATTTCACTGGTATCTGTTGTATACTTATTTATGGTTTTATTAAATTGGGTCTTCTCTATTGTTCTTTTGGTTGGTTAGTTTAGGGGACTTTTCAATCAAATTTGTCATTTCAAATAACCATTTGATGGACTGATTATGTACTGTTCATGTAGTCTCTACTTCATTAATTTCTGTGCTGATCTTTCTCATTTGTTGCTTTGTAACGTAAAATACTTTATTATTATAGTTTTTTAAAAAGAGGAAACTGAATCTCAGAGAGGATAAACATAATATCCAATATGAGTAGATATCCAAGTTGAAACTCCAACAGTGGCTAAGCTCATCACTTGGTAGCATGTTCTAGGTGCTATATGAGATGCTAGACACACAGTGTCTTATGGAGACTTTTAGTCATTGGAGAAGAGATATAATATTATTATCTTCATTCTAGGTCTAAGAAAATGGAGGGCAGCTGAATCAAACACATTGTCAGAGTCACAGTCAGTTCATGCTGAGCAGTGATTCAAGCCTGGACTGCTTACTTCCAATACTAGTATTACATAAGCACCAGGCTACCCTCCTTATCACCCTACTGTTTACCACAGTCTAATTATGTCTATGATGTCCATATTTGATGGCTTTCTGTTGTGCTTGAAAGTTTCCTACATTTATGTAATGAATTTTAGTCATTTTGTGTTCCCTTCCCTTATTTCATCCTCCCTTCCTTACTGGAACTGTTTTACTCAAGCACACTCTGATTTTCATGTCTCCTTTTGTATATGGCCCATTTTATAACCCTTTGGAGATATAGCGTGGGAAATTTTGACTTAGGACTACAGTGGCTAATTAGATCTCTTCATCTTTTGAGTCCTGTTTCATCAGAGAAATATATAGAGTAGTCAGGGATTCCTATTTCAAGTTTATTGCTTGCATTGGATGTCATGCTAGATCTGTGGCAAAATCCCTTTCTTCATACTCTGCCCAGATCTCTGCTGGAGCTTGGTGTTAGGACCTGCATTTGGAAAAGTTTGGATCTATGAGAAAGGTAGTCACCTAGACTTTTCAGTTCCAGGAATGTATAGAACATTCACATCCCTCAAATAAGGATACTTGAAAGGTGCTAATGAGGTTTAAACGAGAATGTCTAGCATAGACATTTGAAAACTTGATCTCCAAGTAGTGGTGCTCTTTGGTGGAGTTTAGGTGGTATGGCCTAGATGTAAGAAGTTTGTCATTGGGATAGGGTTTGAGAGTTTATAGTCTTACCCCATTTTATTTATTTTATTTTTTAAGAGGTAGTGTAGGACTTTTGGGGACAGAAAAGACTCTGGGAAGAAGAAAGGCAGAGTCACTAGTTATATGTTGAGAAACCAAGATGGGCAGTATAGAGAGATGAGGTAATGAGCTTTATGAAAGAACATAGATCAAATGGGTTAGTTTAAGGTATAATGGCTAGTGGGTGGGACAAGCCCAAGCTAAGACCATGCTTTCATGACTAATGTGAAGTCTCCATGTCAATATTTGGGAGCTGACCAGTGGGATAGAGAAGCTACTACTACATATGGTGTCCAGTATGTAGGACCTGAGAAAGCTGTCTCTTGGGTAGGCTCAGTATACAAAGGCATGACACTTTTAAGAGGCCCTGCTGTGCAGCTTAGCACTTGAGCAGTCAGCACTGACTGTGAACGGATGCCACATGTGGACACAACAAATTTCCAGAGCTGGGGTGGGAAAATGCAGTTCTGGATCCAGTACTGACTGGTATGAGGCTAGACTCTCACAGGAACGAGGTGGACTGGAGGCAGCTGCCAGCGTGCTGTGTGTTAAGTGGAGCCACATGGTGGTAGCCTAGCAGTTTAAGGCATGGCTTATGTGGTCAGAGAAGGCTGCAGGTGCGTAGTAAAGCAGTGCAGAACAAGGAAACTTTTAATCATACATCGTAAAAAATGTGTATAGACAGTCATAGAAAAAATAAATGGTTTTAAAATAATAAAATCTTTAAAGAGAGACTAAAGTAATATAAAACGAAACAGCCACATAAAGATGGCAAATATACAGTGCACCTAGATCCTGTATGAAGCTTTATTGACTTTGAATGTTTTAAATGCTAATGTACAATAGCTACAGAAAGACATTGTATTATGAAAACTACCACATTAAATCAACCTGTATATTTTAAGAATTAAAAAAAAAGATTCCATTTTAGTTTTCAAAAGACGATTCCATGGTTTTTACTCTCAGTAGGGCTTAATATTCATAATTTGGAACAAGTTAAAATGATCTCCAAAGAGCTGTTCAGAAATAAGGACTGTAAAGTTTTCATATTACTGCTTTTCCCCTTTGGAGATAAGTGAAAGACACCCTGTGGTGTGATAGAGCTAAGATGAAAGAACAAATGTCTAATCTTGAAAAATCATTTATAAATACCCAGGAAAACAGTTAGTAAACTACTGCCCATGTTCAGTCAAACTCTACTACTAGTCATTGTTTACAATTATGCCTTGCCAACTTACAAGGAATAGATAAGGCTGTAGCTCCTGAGTGTAGCTCTAAACTTCTGAAGTGGAGAGATGATGAGGGGGACAGAGAATTTTTTCAGTCAACCAGTTGCTTTAAGAAATTCAGTTACCCATAATTCCTAGATTGGACAGGATTGGCTCATTTTTAGCTGGGGCTATTGTGACTAAGCTTCCACCCATACTGCATTTTCCAATCACATGGAAGTCAGGGCAATCCCATGCGGGTAGACAAATGTCCCCTTAAAATTACATTGGAGAATGCTCATCAGCTGATGTAAGAGCTATTGGAGGCTAGATATATTGAATTTCCTACCACTCCTTGGAACACATGTATTTTTGTTATCACAAAAAATATAGGAGAATGGCATCTGTTACAGGATTTGACAGACGTCAGTAAAACTGTGATGGTCATGGTTGGCCACACAACCAGTTTTACCCATGCCAGTAGGAACTCCAAAAGATTGGTTCAAATAATTGGCAAAGGACTCGATGTTATTGATACCTATTCCTACTGCTCTCAAAATGCCTAGCTACAACAGAATATTGACAGTTGGAAATGGAAAGATGGTGAAGGAAATGAACTTATTTTTCAACCATATGTTTTAATTCATGGATTGTGTGGAGCTGTTTTCCCACAAGAGATTTCAATTAAGTAAGTTTCATTTCAACACAGTATTCATGACATGATGCTACAATGATCAACGGCACACTTACTGAAAGTAAAAATAAGTATTTATTGTAGAAATTACTCACAAGAGACCAAACAAATAACCCAAATGAGCTGAGTAGTTTTCTGCCGCCTAACTGGAAGCCGAAAGCCAGGAAAAAGAGACCAAGACTTCCATTTTTCAGTCTTTTATACCTTCCTCCGTAACGCCCCTAGCCAAAAGTAGGCCTGGCTAGTGACATAGTTCACGACCTACATCCGTATACGTCTTTAGTAATGCCTAAAGTGGGTGTGTTTAATTTTGTGGTAAATCAACCTTTTATTATCCTCATCTGTATGCGCCTCTGATAAGTCACATGTCTAATAGCAGGATTCTGTTTTCCTCCTACAATGACATAGGGAAAAAGGACAACTACAAGATGTATGTATGTTCTCTCTATATATATATATTGTGTGGCCACACTGGTCTGTGTGAAATGTGATTGTGACTGTGTGAATCAGAACTACTTGCATTGCCTTGGAAATGAATAAAAGGATATTAAATTGCTTTGGATATAGTTAAGAAACTACCTAACTTGCTTTTGATGTAGCCAAAATGAAGCTGCAACCAGTCAGTTTCTTAAAAGAAATGGTTGGTTATTTAAGTCATCAAAGCCAGTCAGTGGAAAAGTAACAGAAGTGTACAACATGACCTAATAGCCAAATAAATCTGTATGGATGATTCTATACAGTTTAGAAGAGGACAATGTATGACAATCCTAAATTTTTATCTTTGGTAAAACAATCTAGAGAAAAACATTTTTGAGAAGAAGCCTCAGTGAAACTGCTGCCCTGTTAGACTCCAGCTACAAAGTAGTCAATGTAGTTACAAATTAGGCCTTGGAGGCTAACATACAAATGAGGCCTTGTCATCTAGTGAGATCTTTAAATATTGGATTACAATTTGGTTTAAGAATATACACCCAAACTACAAGTAATTTTCAAAAGTTTTTGGGACATATTATAGTTTGCAATCTTTCATTGATTTTTCGAATGTTGTTGGGATATATCCAATGGGTATATCCTTTTTAAAAGCATTTACTAGCGACATAGATAATGAACCCATTCCACCTAGATAGAGAAATAAGGGGGATAGACAAGTTCTTCTACTGTTTGAGTATAGTCCAGCATCAACAGATGTTAGCAAACAGTTCAAAAAATTAGTCACTTTATCTCAGTTAGAGAGAGCTCTGAAGTCTCAAAACCATCTTCTTCAAAATAACATGAGTCTAGGAAAGCAATTTGCTTTAACTAGAGAGACTGCTCGTCAAAACTGTCAAACAATGAGTTGTACCCACAATATTTATCTGTAACTAATTAAAACATAAACCATTGAGACCTACTTCCTAATCATTTATGGAAAATTGTTGTTACTCATACTACAGAATTTGGCAAGCTAAAATATATGCACATGGCAGTTGATAGGTATTCAGGTTTCTTGATGGCCACTATACAATTGGAGAAAGCCAACATACATGAGTCAAAAGATTAAAAAAGGGTGAGTAATGTTCTCAGTTCCCACATCGGTCATTAAGTCTTGCACTCCTCTTTTTAGTTTTTTAAATGTGGATGCAAGTGAGAAATCTGCAACTTTGAGTCAGATCGAATGGAGACCTCTATGCACTAAAGAGAATACATGATTCTGACCTAATTTGAGGTATAGGTCATATATGTGTTTTCGTGCAGAAAAAATAAAGCTCGGTGGTTTCCAGAACGTTTGGTTAGATACACAGAGCTGAGAGAATTCGAACTTGAAAACTTGGCAGCCTGCCCAAGCCAGTGCAAGTGATATCAACTGAACCAGTGTTCCTAATCCTTGATGTTGTTGAATCTACAGGCGGGGAAAGAAGGGAAATATTCAGTTCAAGCTTTCCACGTTCTCAACAGGACTGTTGTAATACATTCCCAGACACATGAGTTTTCTTCCCATAGCAGTCAAAGAACTGGAAGACTCTCAATTTACCATTGAAACACCTTGAATCACAGAATTAAATTTGCCACTTTTTACCTTTGGGGAAAGAAAGGCACATTTCAAAAAATTGGCACTGGTATGGACAGTTATGAGTGGTAAAGACCCTTTTCAGGATTTGAGAAGGACTTGGCCACCTGAAAAGATGTTGGAGTGATGAAACATCAGCCTTGGTGGTTCATATTCATGGAATCATGCCATTGCTAATGTATTTCCACAGAGAAATACAACTTGCCCTAATGCAGCACAAAACACTCTCTGACATCACTACGGGGGTGATTGTATTTATTACTGTTACAGCAGCCATTGTATCTGGGACTGCAGGCTCTTGAATATAATTGTCTGTAACTATAGCCCTCACAAAAAATATGACATCAAGGAAGGCAACAGAGGCTTTCAACACTCAATGATCCTTAAATGACTTAGTCCAGGTAGGAATTTTAAATGTTGATCATCAGACATCCTTAAACCTGTTTTCCTATCCCTACCAAAGTTTATATTCATCAACTGGAAAATCAAATGTTTAGCATGAACAAGACCCAGGATTCTCCATCCTCTGAACATCCCCCCACCCTTAGGAGATCCAAAATATCAAGAAACTTAAAAAAAGAATGAGCCTGGGCCCCATCTCTGGGCCTTGTAGCCATAGGACTTATTATATTATGCTTCATTTGGCTAAGGCGATTTTGTGCTAGACAAGTCCAGGCTCAAGTTTTCATTCAAGGATCACAGAGAATCCTTCAGCTCAACTATGGTTGAGCCTATAAAAATTAGACATCCAATGACAGGTGAGAAATAGGAATGCCAGGCAATGCAAAATATAGGGTCATACAGCCTGGGTCATTATTCTATTGACAGCTAAAGTTGGCAATAACATGCTAGTCACATGAGACAGGTGCTAATTTACATATAAATAAGAGCAAGATGTTGGGTTCAGCACCCATGGGTTCTCTGTGAGTTGCTGGTCTGCCAACAGGTGCATCCCTTTTTCCAGTCCAAGTGTATCCTGTTTTCTAGTCCTGGCTTATTGACCCAGCCTTTTCCCACTGAGGAAAACACTATTCCACCTGGGTTTTTTCCACTGTGATGTAAGCCTGTATATAAGACTGCTCCCTCTCTACAGTAAAGAATTGACATCTTAGCACAAATGACCAGAAAACTTGTTTTTCACTTCAATCTCCAGGCTTTTGACTGATATATTAGACTTGCTTTTGGCATGGGTGAAACAGATTGCCATTTCAGCTTGGAAGAAGCAAGATGTACTGGCATGAATGCTTTGTTTTTTTTAATTGACAGGTTGAAGCATGAAATCCAATATCTGCTTCTGTGTTGGTAATTTCCAAGATACAGAAACCATTTTCTTTGTAAGGAAGAAGACATAGTTCATAGGACGGAGCACTGGCATGCATGGTGTGTTGTTGCAGGAACTCTAAATTATCCAATTATATTGCTGTTGACTGCATGTGATCTGTTTATTATTCCTGCTTTGCCAAACAGAACATTGGTTTTCAGAGCTTAAAATTCTCAGGAAGGATTGAATGTCAAGCGATTTGTATTATTGTTGCTATAATTAAAGTTTTGAGCCTTGAAAGAAAACCTGTGTCATGCGGGTCTTGGATTTATTCATATTGAATTAATAAACATAATATAATTAATAGCCATATGCCTGAAAATTTAACAGAATGGAAGAAGCTGGGGAAAATATGTTATTTAGAAACTTTGGGGCCATAGACTTTTATTACATCATCCTTTATTGTCCTTATTTTTTTCTTTTAATGAAGCAAAAAAAACTTAAGGTGTCTTGTGCTCATGAAGTCAGTTAGATTAAAAAGAGAATGGTTTTCCTGGACTTATCATTGACTAGGACACGGCCTTTAAAACAAAGACAGTCTGCAATACTTTCAGACTCAAGGTATCTGTATTTGCATACATTTTCATTTCAACTTTCAGTAGGCAATACATAAAGGAAGACACTGCCAAAAGAGGCTGTGATACAGGACTCTTCAATCACCTGGGTTGTTTGGAGTATGGCTTGTTGCAACATCATTTCTCCCAAGGATTCTCAAATACTACCAGCTCCATATGTCAATATTTTACGGCATCAATATCATGACCCATCTGAAATTGTGAGGATGTAATAAGCACTATAGCAGATACAAGCTGGAGCAAAGCTGGACTTATATCACATTCATTAGTTTGCTCAATCACTAGATACTTCCCCATATCCAGAAACTGCCCTTATTCTCTCTATTACTTTCCTCTCCATCATGATGATAATGGTATGAACCTCTGAAATTATAATTAAGACACAGGATTAAATATTTACTGTATGATACTGGTTGTGGTTATGCTTATACTTCATAGCATTATAAACACTAAAACACCCTCCCAGTTCATCATCCTACCCATGGCCAACCTCCCATAAAGCTCCTGCAGATTCCACAGGTATAGGGATGTCCCACATGTGTCAGAACAACAGCAGACTCCAAAGGCCAGGTACAACATAGAAAAGTCAGAAGAATAATAAAATATACTGGAATTAGGCACTCAAACCCCCACAAACCTCAGCTGAAAAGCCCTACTAGACAAGGATCCTTGCCACTTACCAAAGCCTCTCAATCCAGAAGGCAATTAATTAAACATATAATAGAGGAACAAGTAACTCACTCAACAAAGATGACACAGGAAACAACACTCATACCAGTAAGCATCCTAAATCCAGATGAGTAAATGCCAGTGTAATAATATATAAAATGTAATGATGGGCAATGTAGTATCAGCAAAACTTAATAACCCTACAACAGTAAGACCTGAACAGTACAAAACAGTTGAAGATGAATAATTTCCTTAAGAATTTGAGGAAATTGTAAACTAAAATGGAAGAAACAAATAAATCTTTTAAAGAAAGCCAAGAAAAAACAAACAGTTAAAAGAAGTAGTACAAGACTTGAAAATTAAAATAGAAGAAATAAACAAAACACTAATTGATGGAATTTGGGAAATGAAATATCTGTCTAAGCACACTGATATTACTAATGCTACCATAACCAATAGAATATGAGGCAGAAGATAGAATGTTTGTCGTTGATGATGCATTAGAGGAAACAGAATCTGATTTTGCATACATTTTCTTGTCATCTTTCAGTAGGCAGTACATAAGGGAAGAGACTGCCAAAAGAGGCTGGGTTACAGGACTCTGCAGACACCTGGCTGAGTGTGTGGTGTAGCTTGGGCAACATCTTTTCTCCCAAGGATTCTCAAATACTACCATCTCTGGAGACCTGAGGATTGGGCACTGGGGATCTGGATCCCAGTCCAACAGGATTCAGCCTGCCCAGAGACTGAGAGCTTCCAAGTCCCATTCTCTACCCATGGGACAGGTGAGGCAAGGGTACAGCCTACCCAGAGTTTGCTAAGGTCCCAATACTAAGATGGCCTCCATTCATGCAAGAGGAAAGCCATCAGGGCATTGCACCTGATTCCACCCACTGGAAAGTAACCATGGTCACATAACCACCAGGGGAGGAAGAGACTCCTTCTGCTCCCACAGGCAGAAATGATGGGAAGAAGTCAATATAAAAACACACTCACCAACAGAAAAACCAATATGACACCACCAGAAACTAGAGGATCTACACCTGCAAAACATGAACATTCCATTGTGGAAGAAGCAGATGAAAAGGACCTAAAAACAAACTTCATGAAAATGATAGAGGCCCTCAAAAAAGATATGAGAAAATCCCTTAAAGTCATGGGAGAATAAATAAACCAAAAACTACAAGAAAGAGTGGAAAAATCGTCTAAAAAATGAAAGAATTATAAGAAATGGAAGAAAAGAAAAAACAGAAACTTCAACAAATGCAAGAAAAAGAGAAAAAGACAAAGTAAAAATTACAAGAAAAATTCAACCAGTGCAAGGGTTGAAAGCTGAAATAGAGACAAGAATAAAAACACAGTCTGAAGAAATGCTGGAAATAGAAAAGCTGGGAAAAGCCGTGGCCAGAATTGCCATTGCCCAAACTTCTGCCAAAGCAGAGACAGTTAACAGACTTACTGGTAGAGTTAGTGACGCGCTGTCCACCCAGAATGCACTCAATTCACATATTCAACTGGGCCTAATGATGTTAAATCTACAAATTTCATCACTACAGGAAAAATTGCCTCTTGTTCATATTTTTATCATGATACATGTGTAACATCAATGAGAATAGCTAATATACCTGTGCTAGTGTGCTTTCTAAATGCTTTCCTGAGTGGATCTTGAAATGATATCTTTGTTAATTTTATCACTGTTTTGGCCCATCAAATTATAACCGTAAATCATACTCAGGTTACCCTTGTAACAGAGGAAGGCTGGTAGAACACTATGGGGATGGGTACGGTGATGGGGAGGCACTAGGTCAATGGGGGACATGGGAGTGGTTGCAGTGGCAGTAGGCATTTTGGCTTTATGGCAATTTCAAACGTGCATTGTTTCATTGGCAACAGATCCGTCACCAAGGTCACCAAGTATTTCTCAGCTTAGCCCATGGCAATACCGGTAGCCATAAAGTGTCATTACAGATGATTCAAGGATGAGGTTCTCCCTCCTAAGACAGGGGTCATCATGACCCCTAAAGACAGGTAAGGGAGGGTGATCCTACTTGACCGAAGACAGGAATGCCTCATTAGAAAATATGAAAGGGGGAATTGTGGGAACAAGAGACCTTGGCCAGAGGCTCTCTTCCCCATCAGCCTGATAGTAACCGGTAGAAAATATGTTTACTGGAACAATAGGTTCCTGATGTTTTCAGAAGGGTTTGCCCACAGGAACACCCAGACCTTGAATGTTCCAATGACTAACTGCCTCTTCCTGACCCCCACCACCTCCTATGGTGTCAGGGCATATAAGCAGCTGGGGGAAGAACAAAGAAAGGGGGGCTTCTTGAAGTTTTCTGGAAGCCTTCTTGCACTAACAATTGGTCTCTGTGTCATCAATCCTGAAACCCTCCGCACATTCTCGAGTACAGGCTGCACAATGGCGTGGCATAATTCCACCACCACCAATTATTCCAAAAAATAAAATCAAGAATTCTTTCCATTATTATAAAATTTTACCAATATATCAGCCTAATCAAAGGCTAAAAAATTGAGCAACTAATGTAAAAAAAGTAAGGGTGAAAAACCAGGAGGCCTCAAAGTTCCCCAAAATAGCACAATATCCTTGGGTTTGCCTCCATTTTGAAATGTGCAGCAAATGGAATATATATAAGTTTCCATTAAACAACTGGAATGGTATATTCATGAATTACTTACATGTGTACTGGACTGAATACATAGTAGGTAAATGTAAGCCAGCAAAAGTAAAAATAAAGAAAAATTTGTCCCTTCTTGCTAAGTCTAGGAGGATATATTGTGAGGTCATTAGTGAGTGTGGTTGGTTTAGACATAGATGGTGCATTAGATAGTGACAGAAAGATATGTCATAAGTGTTGCCTGAAAACTCTGGCAAAAATCTCTCGGCCCACATCATGCACCAAAAAAACAGGGGAAAGATTAGTATTTGTACATAGGAGAGTTACTATCCAAAGGTATGTGCAATTGTATGACTTTTGATATCAGCATACAATTGATTATAGTCTCCAAATGAGCCTACTTTTAAAGTCTTGAGTATATTCTAGCAACTGGAACTGGTAAACAACTTGGGGGTGTCTAAAATCACTAAATATAATCTTTGAAGGACCTGCTCCATGTCATTTGTGGGTATATTTTCTCTTCCATAAGAAGTAAAACTCTAATGAAAATTCTCTATTTGGTTCTTTATACAACTTTTAAGCTAAATTTTCTTGTGCTTTGTTGACAAGCTTCTTCTTTGCTTTGAATATATTGAAAATCAGTCTTCTGTCAGATGTTTGGTTGGTGAACATCCTTTTGCATCCAATGGACTGTCATTTTGTCTTCTTTAGTTTGTCATTTGCCTTACAGAGGCTTCTCATTTTCAGGTGGTGCCCATTATTAATTGTTGATCTCAGTGTCTGTGCTACTTGTGTTATGTTGAGGGAGTGGTCTGCTGTACCAATTCATTCAAGAGTACCTCAAACATTCTCTTGTAAGAGGTTCAGTGCTGCTGGGTTTATGTTGCATTCTTTGCTTTAATGGGACTTACTTTTTTTCAAGAGATGAATCTAAAATATCTAAAAGACACATATGAAATTACACAACATCATTAGCCATCAGGGAAATGAAAATCAAAACAACTTTGGGATAGAATCTTAGAATTGTCTGAAGGGCAAGCAAAAAACAATGGCAAATTATGTTGTAGATGATGTGAAGAAAAGGGAGCTCTCCACCATTGCTGGTGGCCACACTTGTCCAACCACTTTGGCAGTTAGCATAGCAGTTTGTCAGTCTACCTCATAATCAAGCAATTCAACCTTAGGCATATAGCCAATGGATGTAAATTCATACTAAAAGGACATCTGTTCAACTATGTTCATAGCAACCAAATTCTCAATGGAAACTATGAAAGCCAAATGGTCCTGAATAGATGTTCTTCATATGCTAAGGAAATATGCTAGCCCAGACTACTGTACCCAGAAAAGCTTTCAATTATATGGAGAAAACAAGATATTCCATTACAAAACCAGATTTACATAATACATATGCACATATCCAGCCCTACAGAAAGTACTAGAAGGAAAATTCCAACCCCACAAAGATAACTACACTCACAAATACATAGGCAATAGATGATTCCACTTTACAAAACACCAAAAGAAAAAAGGGGAAATCTAGCCACAATAACACCATGAACCACAAATGAAAAGAAAGCAAAAATCAACATTCAATGGTCATTATTATCACTCAATATCAATGGTCTTAATTTGCCTATAAAAGACAGGCAATCAGAATGCATACAAAGACAGAATCCATCCTTGTGCTACATACCAGAAACATATATCAAAGACAAAGACAGATATCACCTCAAAAAAGGGTTGGGAAAAGATTTTTGAATCAAATGGACCAAGAAACAAGCTGCTTTAGCTATCCTAGTATTGAAAATTTAAACTTGAAATTAAAATCAATAAAAAGAGATGAAGAAGGTCATTTCATATTTATCAGAGGAAAAATTTATCAGGAAGGTCAATTCTGAACAACTATGCCCCAAATACAAAGGCACCCACATATGTAATGAAGCATTACTAAAGCTCAAATCACACATAAATCCTCACACACTTATAGTATGAGAATTCAACACTCTACTCTCACCACAATACAGGACCAACAGACAGAAACTTAACAAAGAAACAAAAGAACTAACTGAAATTATAACCCAAATGGAAATAAAATACATCTATATAACAAAAACAATACCTTCTTCTCAGGTACACATGGAACATTCTCTAAAGTTGACCAAATATTTGTAACATAGCAAAACTCAATGTATACAAAAATTGGAATAATCTGCTATGTATTATCAGACCACCATGCACTAAAGTTACAAATCAACAACAACACAAATGGCAGAAACCATACAAATTCATGGAAACTGAACAATGTGCAATTGCACCATATTTGGTCAAGGAAGAAATAAAAAGTGAAATTAAAGACTTCCTAGAATACAATGAGAATGAAGACACAGCATACACAAATAAATGGGACACTTTGAAAGCAGTGTTAAGAGGAAAGTTCATAGCAATAAGTGCCCAAATGAAGAAACTGGAGAATAGTCACACTAGAAAATGAACAGCAATATTTAACATCATAGAAAAAAGAAACAAACTCACCCCAGAGGAGAAAATACAAGGAAATAATAATATTGAGGGTTGAAATCAATAAAGTAGAAACTAGGAAAACATGACAAAATATCAATGGAACAAAGAGAAATTTCTTTGTGAAAATCAACAAGATAGACAAACCATAATACAAACTAACAAAAAGGAAAATAAAGAGCATGCTGATTAACAAGATCAAAAATTAAAAAGGGGACATGACAGTGGACATTGAGGACATACAAGGAATCATCACGTCATGCTTTGACAACATATAATACACAAAATTAGGAAATCTAAATAATTTATAAATTGTTCTGGATAGATGTCACTTAACAAAATTAAATCAAGACCATATAAGCAAGGTAAATAGACCTCTAACCTCTAATGAAATAGAAGCAGTCAACAAATTATCCAAACCAAAAAAATTCCAACGTCATATGGTTTCAGTGTAGAATTCTATCAAAAAAAGGCTGATGACAGTACACCTCAAGTTGTTCCTCAGAATAGAAGCAAAAGGGACATTAGCAAAATATTTTTATGAGGCTACAATTGCCTTGGTAACCAAGACACACAAAGATACAACTATGAAAGACAATTACAGACCAGTATCCCTAATGAACATTGATGCAAAAATACTAAACGAAATGCTGGAAAACTGAATTCAGGAACACATCAGAAAAAAATCATACAACATTGAAAACCCTGTTATGCGAACATGTAGAAGATTAGAGATAATCCATATGAATCACCATGCACAAAAGTTAAACCCAAGTGGATAAAAGACCTCAACATTAATCCAGACATATTGAACCACTTCAAAGAGAAAGGGAGAGGTAACCTTGAAAAAATTCATACAGGAGTCTGCTTCCTGACCATAACACCTTTAGCACAAACAGTGAGACCAACTATTAATAAATGCAAACTCCTGACACTGAAAAGCAAAGGAAACAGATACCACAACAAAACAGCAGATCCCAGAATGGGAAAAGTCTTTTGTCAACCCCGCATCTGACAGAGGACTGATTTCCAAAGTATATAATCAACTCATGTAGACCAGCAACAAAAACCAAGCAATCCATTTAAAAATTGGATTACAAAACTAAAAACGAATTTCTTAATGGAAGAATATAAAATGGCTGAGAGACACTTAAAAAACTGCTCAACATCCTTCACCATCTGAGAAATGTAAATCAAAACAACTCTAACATACCATTTTATACCAGGCATAATGGCTAAAATAAAAGACAGCAATTACAGTCTGTGCTGGAGAGGATGTGGAGAAAGAGAAAGACTTTTCCATTTCTGGTGGAAGTGCAAATTGGTGTATCCACTTACGCATCAGTATGGCGGTTTCTCAAGAAAATGGGAATGAGTCTACCTCAATATCCAAAAATTCCTCTCCTGGTCATACATCCAAAGAATGCACACTCATACAAAATGGATATATGTTCAAATATGTTCATAGCAACATTGTTTGTAATAGCACAAACATGGAAGCAACCTCCCTTAAACTGAAGAGTGGATAAAGAAAATGTGGCATATTTAAATAATGGAGTAATACTCAGAGGAAAAAAACCAATGAAATCTTGAAATTCATAGGCAAATGGATGGAAATAGAAGAAACCATCCTGAGTGAGGGAACACAGTCACAAAAGGAAGTAACATGGTATGTACTCATTCATATATGGTTTTTAGACATAGAGAAAAGGATTACCAGACTACACCACCAGAGGAGCTAGGAAACAAAGAGGATACCAAAAGAAGAATGCATGGTCCCCAGAAGAAGTGGAGGATTACAAGAATCTCTGAGCAAATTGGGAGCATGGGGGGAGAGAAGACAGAGATGGATAGGGGAAACAGGGAGAACAGGAGAATGAAGACAGGGGTGGGATAAATGAGGGCAAGCATTTGCCTTCATAAAGTGAGTCAGTACATATCGGAAGAGAATTCTGTCACAGAGGAAATGATAGGGGATCAACGGGGATAACACCAAATAAGAATCTAGGCAGTAGTGTAAAAACATCCTTAGATGCCCTTTCTCTATAATGAGATTCATGACTTCCTTGGTTAACATTCTTAGAGCCTTGACCCAGCATCTGATCGAAGCAGAAACAGGCACACACAACTAAACACGGCACCATACTCCTGGAATCCAGTTGTGGAAAGGGAGGAGAGATAAGCAAATGAGCGAAGATGTTGCTGGACATAGATGAAAAAAACAGTTGAACTGGACTAATAAGAGCACGGAGACCCTATTCATAAAGTGTAGGAGGGGAACAGTATTGGACCTAACCAAGCTCTCTGAATATGGGTGCCAGCTGGATGCAAAGGCAGTCTAGAACGACGCAGAACACTCGCGGATCCTTCTGCAGTAAAGCTTTAATGCATCTTGAGAGATAGATGATCAGCTTCTTAGAGGGAGACCCCAAGCTAAGAAACCCAGCCCCTTATATAAGCCTAGGAGCTCCGAGTGAGACGTGTAGAGCCGGGATTGGTGGTTTGCACATCACCCCAGATGACGCCACGGGAGAGGCACAGCTTAAACGGTTAACTCCAACTGACAGCAGATGTCAGCGCCATCTTCTAACGGTTAACTCCAACTGACAGCAGATGTCAGCGCCATCTTCTAACGGCAATAGCGATAGCGAGGGCGGCTCCTCACATCTCCCCTATTCATTTATTTTTGAAGCAATAGGACACCCACAACTTTGGAGTGGAGATAGAGGTCAAATCCCCATGTGCAAATTCGGAACATGTACAAAGCTCCTCTCCAGGGTCTTATCCCCAGAGAGAGCCCTGACCAGTCCGATGTCGTTTTTCTGGGGGAAGGAGATCATGACATAGAACCTTCATGCAAGATGACTTATCTCCCAGGAGAAAGTCGTTATACCGCAGACCTCTCCTGTGCAGTGCTTAGCCTTGCAACTCCTTGGGCTGCTGAAGCCTACCCACTCTATCCCGTGCAATGAGACTAGCCTCGTGGGGTGCAAGAGCTGGGAGGCCAGCGACCTATTGCTTTAACATGGTTAACCAAATGTCAGGGGAGGCTCCGTGTTCTAAGGCAGCAAGTGCTTGTGCCACCACCACTTTGTCTCTTTTGTTTGGGCTCTGAGCTTACACACCATCCAAAGCATCAACACTATTCCACAGCAGAGAACTAGGCTAAATGATCCTACCCCCACCCATTCCTTAAAATAAGAAAATGCAGATGAAATCCAGGAGGAGAGGCCTTCCATCAGAGAAAGATCCAGATGCGTCGAATTCACTTGCAGGATCGCCATTCTCAACTCACGGAGTGTCTGCTCAAACTCAAAAGTCCAATTCTGTAATAAATGTTGAGACAGAGCTTGTGACAGGTTAGCTGCTCTTGTAAAATTCTCATATTGTACTGAAGTGACACAAAGGCCAGGCAACTTTTGTTCACATCCCAATTGGGCCATCTGCCACAATATATCCAATTGTTCCTGAACCAAATTAATCTGTTGGTTTACCAACATCAGGCCTCCTTGTATCTGAGAATTGGCAGTGGCCTGTTTATCTAGGACCATGGTCACAGTGGCCTATAGTTCATTAATGGTTTGAGTTGTCTGCACAGTGGCAGAAAGTGCAAGGGCCGAGGCGGTAACCGAAGCAGTAACCGCGGCGGTGGCTATCAGGCCCACAATAATAGCAGAGATCCCAAAAATCTCGCTTTTCCCTAAACAAACTCAAATTACTTGGCGTCTCAACAGGAACTGGAACAAATCGAGGCATGCGCATTACCAAAGCAAAAGGGTGCTTAATAGCATCCCAGCATAATGCATAAAAACAATTCTAAGCAGAGCAATTTATTTCTTTCTGATTCTTACCTAAGGTATCATTACTCACAACCCAAATAAAGGGCAGCTGAATAATTAGTTCTCTTAAAAGGGGTATACTTAACATTGGAGGAGGACCAATCAGATGATCCATAGCTCTGTCCCTCACTCAGACTGTTGCCTAATGCCCCTTTCCAATCAAAAGTAATCTGTCCCTTCTCACTATCATAGGAGAAAGATCAGTACAGCTTCCATTAATTCAAAAGGATTAGCATTAGATCTTTCTGGATCCATATGAATAAAATTATCCTTTAATGAAGAAATCACAGTAAAGCACAAGCTTCCTACTAATGACAAGGTTCTCTCATCCTGAAAACTCTGTATCTGAGGATCTAAAGGCAAAAAGGCAAGCCCCAACTCTCTATTAGTTGTGAAAAATCTAGGGAACACCTGGGCATTCTGCATCACTGGCATCGGTAGGGGGAAGGTAGACATGATGGCCCACCGTAACTCTCCCATCATACTAGGAACCATCATCCCGAGTAGGAGAGTCTTCATCACCCACTTGGCCTCCATCCTTCTTATTCTGGAGTTGTGAAGGAGCTCTTCGAGTGAGTCTTTCAGGGATCCACAGGGGGTTTTCTTCCTCCTGTGGAAAAACACACACAGCTCCCCTGGATCTTATAAGAATAGGATCCGGGCCTTTCCAGAGATCAGTCAAGACATCTTTCCATTTTACCATTTCTTTTGGCCTATCAGGCTCTAAACTGTGGCGATCGGCCGCAGTGTGGCCTTGGGCATCAGAGTTCAAGAAATTAAGGGTAAAAAGTGCCATGGATACAGCAACTCTTGGTACCGAGGGTAGAACATCCTCAATACTCCCCTTTTGTTTAATCAGATATGATTTGAGTGTACGATGGGCACGTTCCACAATGCCCTGTCCTTGAGGGTTATAAGGTAGGCCAGTTAGATGGGTAACATCCATTTGCCGACAAAACTGTCGGAATTTTTGAGAGGTATATGCTGGTCCATTGTCTGTTTTTAAAATTCTGGGTTTTCCCCAAGCACTCCAGGCCTCAAGGCAATGTTGAATCACATATGAGGCCTTTTCCCCTGTTAGGGGTGTGGCGAACATTACGCCAGAACAGGTGTCAACAGAAACATGAACATATTGAAGCCTTCCAAAAGAGGGAATATGAGTAACATCCATCTGCCACATCTGCAATGGTCTAATGCCACGTGGGTTTATTCCCATGTGGGGAGTAGGTAAGAATTCGCAGCAATTCTGGCATTGAGTAACAATTTCCCTAGCCTCTTTCCTGGATAGAGCAAAACGACGGCGCAAGGTCTCAGCCGTCACATGAAAGCGCTGATGGAATTCTTTTGCTGCTTGTGCATGGGTAGACAAGGCAGCGGCCACCAGCTTTGTAGCCTTGTCCGCTAAGTCATTCCCTAAGGACATGGGACCTGGGAGTCCAGAATGTGCTCGGACATGGGTAATGAAAACAGGAAATCTCCTATTTAACAAGGCAGCTTGTATCTTTTGAAAGATGTTAGCAACTCTGCTGGAGGATCTTATTATTCCAGCTATCTCAAGGAGATTAACTGCATTAACCACATAAGAGGAATCTGATACAATATTGAGGGGTCCTGGAAAAGCCTCAAGAACCTCCAGTACTATCAGACATTCTACAACTTGAGGTGAAGTTTCATTATATTGTTTAGATATAACCCTATCCTTGACCACATAAGCTCCCATACCAGTTTTTGATCCATCAGTGTACACCACAGTCCCATCTGGGAGTGGGTCTTTAGCTGTCACTTGTGGAAACACTATAGCCTGGTTTAGGGCAAACTGTAAAATTGGATGCTTTGGAAAATGATTATCAATTTGTCCTGAAAAGGAAGTAACTAAAACTGCCCAATCACTAGATGTGGCTGCCAAGGTCTGAACTTGTGCAGCAGTATAAGGCACAATCAAGGAATCAGGATCCCTGCCAAAATGTGTAACAGCTGCTTTTATTCCGCGAAGCGCGAGCTGTGCAACAGCATCAGGGTACCAGTCAATAATCTTAGCAGGGGAAGCATTTGGATGAATCCAAAGTAATGGTCCATGTTGCCACAGGACTGCAGTTGGCAATTGAGCTGTCTTAAAAACACACAGATTAAAAGGTAGTGACTCCTCAATACGTTGTAATTGTGCTTCCTGTAAGGCCTCTTCCACCATCTGTAAGGCTCGGTGGGCGGCAGGGGTAAATTTTCTGGGTGAGGAGATATGAGGCTCACCCTCCAGGAGATCGAAGAGGGGTTTTAGATCAGCAGATGGAATTTTTAAAAAGGGCCTCAACCAATTTATATCTCCCAGAAGTTTCTGAAAATCATTTAATGTTTGTAAGTGGTCTTTGCGAATTTCTATTTTCTGAGGAACTATATTTTTGGGAGTAATCATTGAGCCCAAAAAGAGGCCTGTATCTGCAATTTGAACCTTTTCTGAGGCAATCTCTAATCCCCACTGTTTTAATTCAGCCACCAGCATGGGGAAAGCCTTTTGTAAAACATCTAACTCTTTGTGACAAATAAGAATATCGTCCATATAATGGATAACGATTAAAGATGTAAATTGCTTCCTAATTGGCTCCAAAGCCTCCTGCACATACAGCTGACATATTGTTGGGCTATTGGCCATGCCTTGCGGCAGTACCTTCCACTGAAATCTCTTGTCTGGTTCCATATGATTAAGAGAAGGGATAGTGAAGGCAAACCTTGGTCTATCCCGTGGGTAAAGTGGAATAGAGAAGAAACAATCCTTAATATCTATAATAATAAGCTTCCAATCTTGAGGAAGTGCAGAAAGCAAAGGAAGGCCTCTTTGAACAGGGCCAAAAAGATGCATCTGATTGTTAATGGCCCGCAGGTCATGGAGTAATCTCCACTTCCCAGATTTCTTCTTAATAACAAAAATTGGTGTATTCCATGGGGAGGTAGAAGGCTCTAGATGCCCCAGCCGTTCCTGTTCTTGCACTAATCTTGTGACAGCCTCTAATTTTTCAGAGGATAGAGGCCATTGAGAGACCCATAACGGCTCCTCTGTTTTCCATGGTATGGGTCGTGAAGCCTCAACGGCCCCTAAATAAAACCCAGTCCTTTTCTACCCCGATTTCCGTGTTGCGTAATGGGTTTTATTCTGCCTTGTTCTTGCCTACCCAAGCCTCTACCGTTTGTATACCCCATCTTTGCCATAATGGCTGATGCCTGGGGGAGTATTCATTAGTTAGGGTCATGCCCATGGCTTGTAACACATCCCGTCCCCATAAATTTACAGGGAGTGGCAACACATAGGGGGTAAAACATCCCTGTTTGCCCTCAGCATTCCGCCAGGTTAAGGCTGAGGCACTGATGGCAGGAGAGGACTGGTATCCAAGACCTTGTAGAGAATGAGATGAAACAACAGTGGGCCAAGACTTCGGCCACCAATGGAGTGAAATAATGCTTTTGTCTGCTCCCGTATCCATTATCCCTTCAAATTCTTTTCCATTAATTAACAATTTTATTGTAGGTCTCTCATTTAGGGGTATAGCCAGATAGGCTGAATCACTTCCAGAAGATCCCATAGCCCTTTTTTGTAAAGTGTAGGTTTCTCCATCCCCGAGGGAGGGCAGCAACACCAGTTGTGCAATTCTATCTCCCTGCTTTATAGAAAATACACCCCGAGGGCTAGAACAGAGAACTTGAATCTCCTCTTTATGATACGGGTCAACAATTCCAGGATATATAATGAGTCCCTGTAAAGTTAAGGAGCCACGGCCCAGAATAAGCCCAATGGTGGCAGGGGGCAAAGGTCCAGGGGAATGGACTGGGACCGGTTGAACATTCATTTGGGGCATGAGTAAGAAGTCGGAGGCGGCACGCAAGTCCATTCCGGGGTTCCTCGGAAGCCTCTACTTCCTCTTGATTGCTTTTCTGAAATCGGTTCCCATATTTCTGAGGGCCCTGGGACCATGGGCCCCGTGACCCGTTTTTTGATTGGGGTACCTTGGGTTCTTCAATAGGGGGCAGAAGCCTCCCTTTCACATCCCGGACTGACCTGCATTCGCTAGCCCTATGATAACCTTTACCACAACGATGGCAAAGCTTCGATTCTCTTGTTCTTTCAGGGGCTTGACAATCTTTCTTAAGGTGCCCCATTCTCCCACAATTAAAACAAGCTTTTCGATTAGATAAATCTCTATACCTGTGCGTTTGTAAAATGGCGGCAGCTAGTCCTGCATTGGTTAGGGGTCCCCCAGCTCCCTGCACACTCTGAGCCAATCTTGTAAACCTTTGCTTTTGCGAGGGGCGATAGCCGCTCGACATTCCTGGGTTGCTTGTTCATAGACAAGTTGCTCAATCAGGGGCATAGCTTGTTCTGAATCACCAAAGATGCGACTGGCGGCCTCTGTCATTCTGGCCACAAAGTCTGAAAATGGCTCTTGGGGTCCTTGGACAATCTTTGTAAGGTGTCCACTGGACTCTCCCCTTTTGTGAGGGCCTTCCATGCTTTAATAGCGGCGGCCGACACCTGACCATAGACACCCCAGATGTAGTTGGTTTGATTAAGGGCATGTTGACCCTGACCTGTCAGCATTTCAAATGTCCACTGCCTCTGATTCTCATCTTCAGCCGTGGCATTAACTCTAGCTTGTGCCTGGGCTGCATCATACCAGAGAGCCTTCCATTCCATGTATTGTCCCATGTTGGGAAGCACTGCTTTCACTGTCGTCTGCCAGTCAGTGGGAGTCATGGCAAAATTAGCAAGCCTTTCCACCTGTAATGTGGTAAAGTTAGCATTGACCCCATAATTACGAACGGATTCGGCCAATTCTTTGATTTGATTGTAATCTACAGGGGTATGTACTCTTCCGCCTTCCGCATTCTCGAATACTGGAAAAGCTACTTGTATTTTTCTCCGTTCCTCTAAAGGTAAAAAGGAGTCAGTACCAGTATTCAGCCGAAGCTCATACTGCGGAGGCGCTGAGGGGCGTGAGCCCGCCGGATTTATAGGCGGTGGCCTCACATTCATTTTTGTTTTCAGTGGCCGGTGTCTATCAGGGTGATATCTTTCTTCCTCATACCGTGCCACCTCCTCCTCTAGACCACCTTCTTCGCTAGAATACAGAGTGTCAGAATCAGAATTATCTAGCTCCAAGGCTTCTAGCTCTACTGTAGGGTATAGACTAGATTCTGGCTTTTTCTTTTTCTTAGATTTGTTAGGGGGTGAATGATCACTCCCTTCTCTCTCTCCCCCTTTCTTAACTTCTTGGGGAGGGCCTTTTTTCTTAGACATGTCTTTCCTTTTGCGAGCTCCCATTCTCTCACTCCGTTCAGTTTCTGACATGCTATCCTGAACTTCCTCTAAGGTTCCCTGACTTTCTATTATAGCAGGGTGACAGGCCTCATCCTCCAAGCAGTTTTTAACTAGCTTCCAAATGGCTTTGGTACCTAAGTGGAGATCTCCTTCTGCATGCTTCCTGTCTAGTTCTTTACCTAGCTTGTTCCATGAGGCCACAGTGAGGGACCCGGAACAAGCATACCATGGTGCCACTCTATCTACCTCCTTCACAAAATTTTGAAGTGTTCGTGGTGCAATTTTAAGATCTCTTTGTTTTAGCACAGTCTGTAGGGCAGTAACCACTGACTGTGACAACCCCATCGCGCTAGCGGCTTATCTAAAAACGGCGCTCAACTCCGTTACCAGACTGACAGCACCAGACTGACAGCACCACTGTTCTGTCAGCACCAGCCACGATGAAGGAGAAGGACAAACAGGACTAGCACCAAAGCCTCCACTGACCCGTCCCACGGTGATGACAAACTAAGGCCAAAGTCGAGAAAGGGGGTATTCAGGATAAAGCATACCTCTCTGAACTTACGTCCCTGCAGTTCTGAATCCGCCCCGTCTTCCGAGGGGTCTCCAGCGGCGCCGGCGATGTTGAAGAGTTCCCGGGTTTCGGCACCAGATGTCCCGCGCTACCGTCTCGCCAGCAAGAACGACGCAGAACACTCGGATCCTTCTGCAGTAAAGCTTTAATGCATCTTGAGAGATAGATGATCAGCTTCTTAGAGGGAGACCCCAAGCTAAGAAACCCAGCCCCTTATATAAGCCTAGGAGCTCCGAGTGAGACGTGTAGAGCCGGGATTGGTGGTTTGCACATCACCCCAGATGACGCCACGGGAGAGGCACAGCTTAAACGGTTAACTCCAACTGACAGCAGATGTCAGCGCCATCTTCTAACGGCAATAGCGATAGCGAGGGCGGCTCCTCACATCTAACAGTGGAGCCAGTGTTTATTCCTAGGACACAAATGGATTTGGTGAGCCCATATACTGTGGAGGAACACTATTGTAGCCCAGATACAAAAAGGAGGGCCTCAGCCCTCCCCTAAGTGATGTGATAGACTTTAATGATCAACATGGACTGCCTCACTCTCCCATTCTTAAGCATCCAAGAGTGATACTTTTCTCATGATTCATAGTAGATTTGCTTGGGGAATACATTTTATAATTCAAATAGAATTTTCCCTTCCCTAACAGATGAGCCTACAGAGGCAACTTGATAACTTTTGAGAATTTTGGTAAAATACCTGTAAAAAGAAAACCCTCTCCGTGACAGGAGAGTTTATATATTCACACTTTATAAACCTCAGTCTATGAACCCAAAACATTGTTGACAATGCCCTTGATTCATGTGGACAAGATTGCAGGTCTCAACAGGAGATTTTTATTAATCTCAACTATGTGAAGAGATTACTTATCTCTACATTATGAGACAGCAATCTTACCCGTTCTCACTAAAAATTAGATAACTAGAGAATGTTAGATTTATCTTTTCTGATCATTGCAATATAACCTATGTTATTCCCAGATTCTTTTTAGTTTGTGTCTGTATATGGATTCTAGAAGTTACCACAGTTTTCCTTCTTTGAACTTGGGATAGCTCTAATAGATGATATGGTATACTACATATACAATATGCAATCATGACATTAGAATATCTTCTGAATCTTTTGATATGTAGATAGATTTCTCACCATCTTGCCATTTCCATGAATTTCTTTAGTCAAATGCTATCTTATAGCATAATTATAAATTGTTTCCTATCAAAAGGACAGAAGAAACAAGTGGCGGCAGCAATCCTAATATCTATCAAATTACATTTTAAAATAAAATAAATCAAAAGAGTTTTACTTCTTAAAGAAGAGAAAATGTACCAGCAAATATGTGGAGCCAATATTTCACAGATTATATTTAGTGAAATTAGGTACTCTCATGTTATTTACCAGTTCCAGTTGCTGGAAACGCCCAAGACTTTTACAATAGCTTCATTTGGGGACTGAACTCCATTGAATGCCGACATCAAAAGTTGTACAATGGCGCACACCTTTCAATTGTAAACCTCGCATATACAATCTTGCATCTCAGTGGCTTCCTGTTTCTTGTCCACATGATATGGGCAGAGAGAATTATGCCACAGCTGTCAGGCAATAATTATGATGTATCTGTCTGTCACAATCTAATGAAGCATCCATTTCTAAACCAGCCACACCCACTCATGACCTCACAATATATTCTCCTAGACTTAGCGAGAAGCCACAAATTTCTCTTTTTACATCTGCTGCCTCACAGGTAAGGACTATGTCTTCAGGACAGAACACATGTAAGTAAATGCATCACTGTACCAATCCAGTTCATTGGTGGACATACACACACACACACACACACACACACACACACACACACACACCCAGAGTGTCATGCACACATATGTATATATGTCTGAAGAGTTGCCTTATCTCTATATTTTGAGACAAAAGTCTTATCTGTTCTCACTAAAAATTAGATAACTACATGTAGCAGGATTTATCTATCCTGATCATTGGACTGGAGCCAGTTTTAACCCCAGATCCTTTTTTGTTTGTGTCTCTGTAGTTTCTACAAGTTACCACAGTTTTCCTTCTTTGAAATGTCCAATGTACAAGCATGACTTTGGAATGTATTCTGAATCTTTTCATATTTAGATGGATTTCTCCCCACATTCCCATTTCCTCAATTTCTTTGGTCTAATGATTTCTTAAAGTATAAGTTGTTCATGTGCTACCCATTATTCCAACTGTGATCAGAGAGTTTCTTAAAAGCAGAATCTCTGTAATATGTAAAATAATGGATACCAGACTTTCTGAATTTTGACCCTGACAAATCTTAAGCAGATTTGTGCATATCGGAGAGAAATTCCATCAAAGTTTCAATGGTTCAATAACTTCATGTTGTATTTATGCTAGCTAGATAAGCCACAAAGCCAATGGAACTTGTCAAAGGAAGCTTCTTATTTCATGTTTAAACAGCCTTCCTATATATCATGGAAATTTGTCCAGCTAAAGTTTTCCCTATGAAAATACACTGCTTTTTGTGTATCAATACTCCATACCAACTAGAAAAATTAGTTGTACATATTGAAACAAAGTTACAAGGTCACCACAAATTTCTATTAATAATAAGTGTAATATTCAGTTGAAGTAATGTTCTCTGACATGAAGGTGGCCTGCGAAAAATTCTTCAGGTTTTGCAAAAGTACGATTCACGGTAGAAAATTGAAAGAAAGAAAAAACAAAGAAGAAAAGGAATGAGGAAAGAAACAGGGGAGGAGCAACTAAAGTAAAATTGGTCTTTCTATTGCTGAGTGAGCTCTTATTCTGTCTTCTTCCCATCTCTTTTTCCAGTAGGTGCAGGTGGGGTATTTCTGTCTCCACTGGTCTCCTTCCTTCCTGAAGCTCAAGGTCCGCATGCTGGTGGGTAGGGTCTGATGCTGGGGACGCCAGAGGGTGCAATCTAGAAAGACTGATGCCTTTCCTGTGTGGGCAGATCCTCTGGTTTCCAGGAGCAGCCACAGAAGATTGAGGGAGTGGGTAATGGATGGGGAAGTGGTCCCAGATCCAAGCACACCTGGAACTGGGGACGCAGGAGGCTGTGGACTGGAAGGCCTGGGGTCTTTCCTTTGGGGTTGGATCCTCTACATGCCAGGAGCAGACCCCAGAAGATTGAGGAGTTAGGTGATGGGCAGGGGATGTGGATAGGCCCCCTGGAGACCCAAGCTCTTCTGAAGCTTGGGACTCAGGAGTTTGGGAAGGACTGGAAGGACTGAAGCCTTTTCTGTGTGGATGCATCCTCTGGGTGCAAGGAGTAGTTCCCTGGAAGATTGAGGGGATGAGTGATGAGCAGGGTATAGGAACAGACACCAGGGAGACCCAAGATCATCTCTTGACAAACCTTTATTAACACAGGAGCTTTTTGTATGTATATTCCACTGTTTAGAAAACTTAGACCATGAAGACACAATTTTCAAGCTAGAAAGATTGATGAGGCACTAGGGCCATCCCTGCTGCCTAGGAAGTCTACTTTTCAGCAGCTGTCAGCCCAGCACCTGCCATGCTGTGGAGGTCTGTTGCCTTCCTGGTGTTAATGAAGCCCATCACTGCCTTGAAGCATTTTGGTTCCAGATCATGGATACCAGCAAGGATTTTTCTGGTAACCTCGATACCATAATCAAACTTGGCTCTAAAAAATGGAGAATAAGTTTTTAAGATTGCCTTGTGAGCCCGGAATTCCTTGTCAGCTACCACCAGGCAGCAGTCTGTGAAGAGGGAATTCACCCACAACTCTTGTAGATCTTCTGCCATCATGCATTTTATGACCTCTACCCTGGCTTCAGACTCATGGAGCAGATGCTTAATAAGTTTTGGAACAAGATCCCCATGCAGGGGAGTGTGAGCTTGTCTTTTTGTTTTTTTAGAGACAGGGTTTCTCTTTATTGTTTTGGAGGGTGTCATGGAACTCACTCTGTAGAGCGGGCTGACCTCAAACTCACAGAGATCCACCTGCCTCTGCCTCCCGAGTGCTGGGATCAAAGGTGTGTGCCACCAACGCCCGGCTGAGCTTGTCTTAAGAGAGAAGCAGATACACATTTTCCAACAGGAAATCTCAAAGGGTGAATCTTTAAAAAGTTCCCCTTCAACTCTTACTATTCATCCTGGACAGACATCATATGAATATAAAATTTGTGGAAATATCTTCAGAACAAACTGAGTCCACCCTTCTGAATAGCCTCAAGGAAATGTAGTTCTTAGATTTAGACAACCTTCATCTTAGACTCAGTTAGTTCCTGGAAACTGTGTTTAGCCACAAAAAATACCAGGATCTTGGTCATTGGGAGGTATGTACAACAGACCACCTCCAAGGGACAGACAAAGCCATAGAAACCACAAAATGGTCCCTCCCTAACCTAACAAATGAGAACAGGCTACCTGCAAGTAACAGACAAAGCCATAGAAACAACCAAATGTTCCCATCTGTAGCCAATCAATCAAAAGCATTATCGTACAAGTTGCCTAGAATCTGAGAAACTCCTCAGGTTGTGTGTTGGGATTCTAGCTGCTAACACAATTCAGATGGCAATTAGAAAGAAATTCCATATAGAAATCCTGGGGAATAGAAGTGGAGGATTGTAGCAGGGAGAGGGTTCTAAGACATCATAGGAACATTGCCCCCAGATTAAATTACCAGGACTCTTCGGGGCTCACAGAGACTGACCTGATAATCAGAAACCATGTACTGAAGTGCATAAGTCAGGGCCTGGAGACATGTCTGAAGAGTTATGAATACTGGTTGCTCTTACAAAGGGCCTGAGTTCAATTCTAAGTAGTTGCAATCTTCACAGCTTCCTATAATCTCAGTTCCAGAGGAACTGGAATATTCTCTCAGACATAAATGCAGTCAAAACACCAATTCACATGAATACAAAAAGAACTGAATAACTCTTGTAAATATGTGTTATGGTTCTGTAATTTGGTATTTAGTGGGACTTCTAATAGTGGGAGTGGGGGTGACTCTGACTCATTTCCTTGGTTTTGGCGACTGCTTTCTTCCTAGTGTGTTGCCTTATCCAGCCTTGATAAGAAAGTTTGTGGCGGCTAGTCTGATTGAATTTTGTAATGCCTAGGTTGTTTGTTATCACTAGGAGGCCATATATTTTCTGCAGGTAAATAGATGAGGAGTTAATCAGGCATTGAGGTGAGATTGGGAGAAAGTACAAGGAGGAGGCAAAGAATATGAAACTGCAGTGAGGATGAATATCAGAGAAAAATTTAAAGAGTATTTTCATCATGGAGTTTTCTTTTCTCTTTGCTTTTACTTTCTTCCTTTCATTGTTTTTCTTTAAATTATGGACATGGTTTCTCTGTTGTGAACACACTATGTAGAGGAGGTTGAACTTGAACTGACTGAGATCTCCCTGCCACTGCCCCTGAGTGCTGTGATTAAAGGCGTGTACTATTGCTGCCTGGATCAGGGTTTTTCCCATTAATTTGTGTCAAATTTTAAGATATACAAAATAATTAAATAGTGTTTTTCTAATTTATCCCAGACTGTGCCCTAAGTTTTTGCAATATGTTTCCTGCTTCCTGAGCAATGAGAATTCAGATGTTTAAATGCCCATGTTACTGTAAAGTTCTCATAACTAATTTTCACCAGTTATCATTATTCATTAAATAAAATTTCTTTCAGTGAAATTTAAAGTGTACTCCACCAAAATCAAGAGACCCAAAACCAGTAAGACCTAAAAAGCACTACATAGACAATGTGGAAGAGACAGACCTTAAAAATTATTTTATGAAGATGATAGAGACCTTCAAAGAGGAAATCCCTTAAAGAGATAGAAGAAAAAACAAACAAAAATTCCATGAAATGGGGGAAATGCTAACCAAAAATTTCAAGAAATAAACAAATCTCTCAAATAATCTAAAGAGTGCCAAGAAAAAAACAACCAAAAAATGAAGGAAACAACTCAAACAGTTGAAGGATTGAAATCAGAAATAGAAAAGACAGATCGAGGGATGCTGGAAATAGAAAAGCTGGGTAAACCATCAGGAACTACAGATACAAGTATCACCAATAAAATACAAGACATAGAAGAGAGAATCTTAGGTGTTGAAGTCTCATTAGAGGATACACAGTCATTAACCAAAGAAAATCTCAAAACCTACAAATCACTAACACAAAATATCAAGGAAATATGGGACACCATGAAGAAGCCAAACCTGAGAATAATAGGTATAGAAAAAGGGGAAGAACTATAGCTCAAAGGTACAGAAACCACATTCAACAAAATCATAGAACTAATCTTCCCTAACCTAAAGAAGGATATGCCTATAAAATTACAAGAATCTTACAGAACGATAAATAGGCTGGACCAGGAAAAGAAGTCACCTCACCACATAATAATCACAACATCAAACCTAAAACATAAAGAGAAAATATTAAGAGCACCTAAAGAAAATGGCCAAGTAACATATAAAGGCAGACCTATATGAATTACACCTGATTTCTCAATGGAAACAATGAAAGCCAGAGGATCCTGGACAGATGTCCTACAAACACTAAGGGAACAATGATGCCAGCCCAGACTACTATATCCAGCATAGCTTTCAATTACCACAGATGGAGAAAATAAAATATTCTATGACAAAGGCAGATTTAAACAATACGTATCCATGAATCCAGCTCTACAGAAGGTGCTAGAAGGAAAACCTAGACCCAACGAAGGTAACTAAACTCACAAAGACATAGGCAATAGATAATTCCACTTTACCAAACACCAAAAGAAAAAGGGAGGAGATCCTACACACAATAACACCACTAAGAATAAATTAAGTACAAACAAGTATCACCAATCAATGGTCACTAATATCCGTCAATATCAACGGTCTCAACTTGCATATAAAAGACACAGACTATAAGAATGGATATGAAGACAGAAGCAATCCTTCTTCTGCATAAAAGAAACGCATCTCAACATCAAAGACAGACGTTAGCTAAGTGTAAATGTTTGGGAAAAGATTTTCCAATCAAACGGACCCATGAAACAAGTGGGTGTAGCAACCTTTATATCTAACAAACTAGATTTCAAATTAAAATCAAGTAAACTAGATGAAGAAGAACATTTCCTATTCATCAAAGGAAAAGTCTATTAGGATGAAGTCTCAATTTTGAACATCTATGCCCCAAATACATAGGCCACCATATTCGTGAAAGAAACATTACTAAAGCTCAAATTGTACCTAAAATCTCACATACCAGTAGTAGGAGACTTCAACAGTCTGCTCTCACCGCTAGACAGGACCTCCCGACAGAAACTTAACAAAGAAACAAAAGCAGTGGTTCTAAAGGAAAATCAGTAGAGAGGAACACAGTGGAGAAGAAAGGTAGGTGGTTGCATCAGGGCATATTTGAGGTGTGCATGCACAAAACACACTGGCAGATTGAGTATCCAGGCATAACTGTGGGTGGGAAACTGGGATTGAAATATGTGTCACCATGTGATTCCATTCAGTTGTAAGAAAAATTGAAATCATGATGTGTGCAGATAAGTTGGTGACTCTAAAGAGATAATATTGAGTGACTCCAGTCAGACCCAGTAAGAAAGACAAAGTTCCTCACTCCAAATTCAATTAGGAGTACACAACCAGAAGTAACTGGAGTAACCACACAAGTGAAAGGAGACTCATGTGGGGAGTGGGCAAATATTGGACAGTAGAAAAAAACAGGAAACAATGATTTAAGAAGGGGGTGCAATAAAGATTGTTTGTGTGTGTGTGTGTGTGAGAGAGAGAGAGGGTGAGAGAGATTGAAAGGGAGAGAGAGAGACTGAGAGAGAGAAAGAGAGAGAGATTTGTTGAGAAGGAACAGACATAAACACAGGAGAGAGAGTGAAAAATAACAGTATGGATGTCTGAAAATGTCATAAGGATTCTTAATATTATGGTCTATCAAAATGCCTATAATAAATCTAAGTCTCTGAAAAGATATACATTTAGAGCATAAATGAAAATTTTCCATCTCAGGTAATGATGCCCCTCAAAAGAAACACAGATTTTAAACAAAGCCCTCACAGTAGCCTGCTTTGATACTGTTAGTCACTGCTGTCCTTGAGATTTCCAAAACACTACAGTCTACTGTGATTGTCTACTTTTCCTCGCTGTAGTAGCATGTGAGACCCTATAGATGATGATGACATGTGCTTCAGTCACACGCAGTAGACTTGATGTGGAAAAGAATATATAGCCTCCTCTCTGGGGGCTAGCTTTCCTGGTATCAAGAGACAACATACAAGCTTTTAAGAGAGGGATCCAACATCCTACCCAGGTATGAAAACTATGAACCATAACAGTGATCTACCCTGCATGATAACATGAAGTGTGCAGTAGTGGGACAAACAAATTGGTGGTAACCAACAGATTCTAATTGGACTTAAGACCTCTTCCACAACAGGGAAATCGTGTCTGACACTAGAAATCCACCCTGTGTCTGGGTGTTAGGCAAGGATGGATCTTGGAGGAAAACCAAATCCACTACACATGAATCACATGCATACTTATATATAATTGATTTGCCTAGTACTATCCATTCTTATGTGGAAATTCTAGTTGCTATAGTAGGATAATTCTGACATCATTGTCAGTGGATGTCTCTAGGATTATTTATAGTGAAACAGACTGTGGCAAACTGAATTTGTCACATCAGCTCTTTAGCTATTGTATCCTCTATCTCTCTTTTCCAGGGCTCCTTGTTTGGTTTCACAGGTGAGCAGGTCTGGGTGATCAGTGAGCCCTGTACTTGAGAAAGAAGTCATTAGAAAATACCTAGATTTCTAACTCAGTACTATACTCAGTAGATAAAGAAACAGGATTCTACAAGTGATTCTCCATTTTCATGCAGCGTCATAACACTGAAGATAGCCAGAAAGGATCTTCAGTGAGTGTAAACTGAATGCCACTTCGAATCACTCCCCAGTAAAATCCCACGAGTATAAATGGGACTGAATGATCAGGACCAAAAAATCACAAAAGAATATCATAAAAAATTCACTATACATCAAATTTGTTGGAAGCCTTATATTTGTCAAAGGGAAATATGCTTAAGATGTAATTTTCCAAGAAAAACTGAGGAGGAGCAAACAAGCTGTTCTCACCCACAGATGCTAGACTGCTGCAATCCTAGGACATCATTTCTGAGTACAAAGCACTGTAAGTAAGCGGCAGACATTGACCCTCATCATGTAAAAAGTCCACAGTTATATTACTGGGGTTTAACAAAACACAAATTAAAACAACAGGTTTTGTAGCCAGAATACTAATTAGTCTTAGTAAACCCAGAGTCAGAAATCAGAGTTAATGCTGAAAGATCAGAGAATCAAAGACCCAATCCCAAGTGTGACTTCTTACCTCTCGTGAATCCTCAGGCACAAAGGAGGAGAACAGATGTCTAGCAATCCTCAGACTGAATGGAGATGAGCTGGCTCTCTTCCTGCCTTATATAGCTCCCTCTGCCAAGCCACACCCCTTCTGTCTTCACCTCCTCAATGCTGGGATTAAAGGTGTGAGCTCAGTTTCTCTGAGAATAATTCAATCTCTTGTAGTGCTTGGTGGCCTTGAACATTTCATCATTTCAAATGCTTGGTTTATCTGGGCGGTGGTGGCACACGCCTTTAATCCCAGCGCTCAGGAGGAAGAGGCAAGCGGATCTCTGTGAGAGTGAGGCCAGGCTGGTCTGAGAGCCTCCAAAACAATACAGAAAAACACTGTCTTAGAGCCAGTTCCTGCCTCCTCCTGCAGAGCCACCACTTATGGTAGGTCGGTTCTTCAGAGACCTGCTGCCTCCATTCCCCCACACAGGGGCCTGCATGGCACCACCATGTTGGCCCTGGTAGCCAGCCCTGCTCCAGCCCTGGCCTTTGCCGCCACTGCCTTGCTGGCTCCAGTTCAGCTTAATGATGTCATCCAAAGACATATCCATTTTGTTGGCCATGGTGGTCTCAGAATCAGACCTCGTGTTCTCCAGAATTCTAATTCGTGTTTAAAAACCTGTTATCAGATACCAGGACAATACTGAAAAATTGGATTACAGACCTGTGTCAACACCACCTTGTTTAAAACTCCTTTTCTAACTGGGAAAATACTGTGGCCTGGTACCATGAAACAGGCTCAAGAGTGCAACTTTAAGGACTCAGCACAAAAAAATACAAATATCTTTTTTCTTTATTTTCAGAGAAATATTCTCACAATGAAGCCCAGGTTGATGTAGAAATCAATATAGTGAAGGGATAGCCTGTATCTCACTGACATCCAGCTGTATTTTCCCCACCAGAGGTGGGATAAAAGTTGTTTTCCACAAATCTGTCAAAATACTATTTAGAATGCTATATTTACTTGACAGTGCATATTTCTCGGTTGAAAAATTAATGCTGGGTAAAAAATTCAATTTTAAATGTTAGTGTTTACAACTATGTGCATGGAACTCAAAAAATGCTAATTTTGGATGTGGTTTCATTTCCTTGTTGGGAATGACAAGTCCCTATTTTTTATGTGACCTCTGTTTGAATAGGGCAGTGATTTAACAAGGAAGTCTGCATGGATGTCTCTATACTTGAAGACCTTTGTCCTTTCTATTGTATCAAAGAGAACTGTTTGCAAATATCAAGACATAAATTCAAATATTCTACTAGATGATTCTATAAGAGTATTTTGCAATGAGTATTAATAAAAGAGGAAGAATAGTCCAGTACATATAAAATGAAATTGGTTCATAAAGGTAAGGCATCCACAGCAGAAATTCAGAGCCAGATTCTTTATAAACAGCAGAGAAACTATTTGCATCCCTGGACCCTTTAGTCTTATATCCCAGGACAGGTTTACCTGTCACTGTGCTGTTGACTGGTGACTTTCCCATGACTCGTGACCTGGAGTTTGTGATTGTCTGTGGTTTTTGAGTGCCAGTGAGTATCTTTCCTTTTCCTCAGCACCCAGGTCTGGACCAGAAATTCCCCACATTGCAGGCCTGGTTGTTATATTTGATCTTTGTCTGTGACACTTAACTCTTTATCTTCACAGTGGAACTTCACACTCCTCACTCACTTGGTATCCCAAAATCCAATTACTGAGAATTCTATAGCTTCTTCCACTCTGCAGTCTTTCTTTTCAACCATCTAAATCTTAACCCCTCCCAACATGTCTTTACAGGCGATCGCTTCTTCCACAATGCACCACCATTTCCTGCTGTCTCATATTATCTTCCACACAGTTAAGTTCAGGAGGACTGAGCTCGCTTTCACACAGCCTTTCAACATGCTAGCTGCCTGATTATAGCAGAAGTTAATATAAGAGGACTCTGTATCCCAGTACCTCTCCCACACAGATAGAGTTAGGTAACCTCACCTCAATTGAACAATGAAAATCTTGGGGTTCAATTTACACCAACAAAAGCAAACTAAATATGATGCCTGTGTCCCATCTCTAAAAGAAACCTAATAAGCCAAAACAAAATATGGCAATTATGACGTGGGGAGAGACATTTCTGGAACTTGGATTCTGAAAAGAACACTCATGCATTTAATGCCAGCACTGGGGAGGGACTTGCAGGATGATAATTGTGAGTTTAAACAAGTCTGTTTTTCAGAGCGAGTTCCAGGATAGGCCCCAAATATATACAGAGAAGCCCTGTCTGAAAAAACCAAAACAGAAAACAGATAAAAAAGAAAGAGAATTGCCAGGCAGTTGTAGTGCATGCCTTTAATACCAGCACTCAGGAGGCAGAGGCATGCAGAACTCTGTGAGTTTGAGACCACCCTGGTCTACAATATATGGTTACAAGATAGCCTCCAAAGCCACAGAGAAACCATGCCTCCAATTCCCCACCCCAAATATGTGTCTCAATATGTTAGTGGTCACTGCATGCTAATAACCAACCTCTGAGTTCATCCTGCATTGTTCTGCTGTCACCAGTAGATGGTGGTCTTATCATTTTAGTAACTCTAAAACATGTTTGTCTTCTGTGTCTGATGCTAACTAAGGTGCTTAGACCAGCCCCCCAACATGCACTGCCCCCACCTACACCTAGGTGAATGCCAATACCAGACGCAGAAAATAAGTAAGGTATGTGTAGTGATCTTTTGTTGTAATCTAACAAATAAAGCTTGTCTGAAGATTAGAAAAACAAAGAGGCCAACCCCTACCTCTTACCTTTATCTCAGTCAAAATGGACAATACTGCCTCAAGGAATTCTCAGACCGCAATTATCTCCACCAAACCTCACATTGCACTGATCCTGTCTCCTCCTGCCTTATATTCCTCTCTCCAACAAATCATCAATCCTGTTCTCACCTCCCTACTCCTGGGATTAAAGGCTGGTGATCCTAATTGCAGGGATCAATGATGGGAGCTCCATTTCTCTTTTAGCCTAAGTCATTCTTTCATAGGCCAGGGAGGCCTTGATCTAACAGTGATCCATCTGCCTCTGTCTCTTGATTGCTGGGATGAAAGGCAGGGCCACATCTGCATTCACTCTATGATTAATTCCTGGCATAGATGTGAGACTAACTAGTGACTTTGATCTTAACTAGGAGTGTGCCTAACTAGTGACTTGGTTCTGCAGTGTGATTGTGAGGCAAGCTTAATGTTTAGATTTTAAACAAAATATATCTACACTTGCAATAAGGTCAAAATTTAAAAAGTTACAACTAATGTATTATTTATGCAAATTTCATTTGTTGGAATACAAACAAAATATCTCGATGGGTATATTTTTCCTGGCCAAAAACATCAGATATATCTTCAATCTAAGGTTCTGTGAACACTGAGGAATAGGAAGAAGAAAGGAAATAAGATGGGAAAGAGAAGGGAGGCCTAAGACATGCCATTCTCCAGACTCCATACAGCTGTTGTAATCAATAAGCAACCACAGCTGTACTTATTGCATTGACCTCACACTAGACCACAATCAATAAATCAGTCTAGGAAAGGGAAAGACTCAGAGAGCCTCACCTTAAAGTCTAAAATTCTCTCTATGAATGCCATTTAAATGGAGATACATTGCATTTAGTTGTAGTCTTCAGCTGAGCCCTAGCTCACCAACACACTTCCAAAACATCAGTCTCACAAAAGTCCTGGGTGATTCCAGTGTGTCTAAAGGAAAATCAGTAGAGAGGAATACAGTGGAGGAGAAAGGTAGGTGGTTGCATCAGGGCATATTTGAGGTGTGCATGCACAAAACACACAGGCATATTGTGTATCCATGCATAACTGTGAGTGGGAAACTGGGATTGGCATATATGTCAACATGTGATTCCATTCAGTTGTAAAAAAAATTGAAATCATGATGTGTGCAGATAAATTGGTGACTCTAAAGAGATAATATTGAGTGACTCCAGTCAGACCCAGTAAGAAAGACAAAGTTCCTCGCTCCAAATCTTCAATTAGGAGTACACAAACAGGAGTAACTGGAATAACCAAACAAGTAAAAGGAGACTCATGTGAGGAGTGGGGGAATATTGAACAGTAGAAAAAAAACAGGAAACAATGATGTAAGAAGGGCGTGAGCTGGCTCTATACCTCCCTCTGCCAAGCCAAACCCCTTCTGTCTCCACCTCCTCAGTGCTGGGATTAAAGGTGTGAGCTCAGTTTCTCTGAGAATAATTCAATCTTCTGTAGTGCATGTAGACTTGTACATTATCTCATTTCAAATGCTTGGTTTAGCTGGTCTGTGGTGGCACATGCCTTTAATCCCAGCACTCAGGAGGTAGAGGCAGGCAGATCTCTGTGAGGTTGAGGCCAGACTGGTCCGACAGCCTTCAAAACAATACAGAAAAACCCTGTCTCGCAAAACCATTAAGACAAAACAAAACAAAACAAATCCTTATTTTAAAAGCCTGTGCCACCACTGCCTGGCCTCTATGGCTATCTAGTGTCTAACTGTACACTCTGATTTTCAGACAAGTTTTATTTGTTAGAGCATAAACAAATATCATCATAAGGCGGAACAATTGTGCACACATTTAATACTAGTACTTTGGAGAAACAGGGGAGGAACTCTGTGATGTCTCTTTCAGGGATCCCTGAAGTAGCTACCACCCTAATATCTGAGGTCCAGACTTCTAACTGTACTGAGAAACTGCCTAACGACTCCCTATGAATTTGTCTTAAACCTGGAGAGAATCTATTATTTGCACTTCCCAAAATATTTAAAATTTAAAATAGCATGATCTCTTTTTGTACAAAGGAAAAACATGAAGTAGATTGTTAAGTGTTTTTTTAAACTTTTGGTAATAAAAATATAGATGTCAAGTCTGCTTAAACTACTGTATAAAAATTCTGTATTACATGTAACTTAAATTTCATATAACAGTTTTTGAATGCTAAATAAAAGATTATTAAATCTAACATTGAGATGACATATTTATTTAATTATTTATTTTAATATGAAAAAGCTTGTTTTACATGTCAATCTCAGTTCCCTCTCCCTCCCCTCCTCCCGCAACGCTCCATCATCCCCCCATCCTCCCACCCTATTGCAAATTCCTTCTGCCTAGGGTATATATAGAGTCTATCATTTCACTCAGGGTAGGGTACGGGCACTTCCCTAAGAGTCCAGGCAGTGAGAGCAACCCTCTTTGTGTTATGGAAACACGATGTCTGTTAGTATTGGGAGATAAACACTGTTGGACTGCTCAGGACCCCATTGGTAACCCAGGCCTCCTCATTGACTCTCACATTCAGGGGGTCTGGATTGGTCCCATGCTGTCCTCGCAGCTGTCGGTCCCCTGTTCGGATCAGCTGTCTCTGCTGGTTTTGCCAGCTCATTCTTTGCCAATTTGCTCTTCGCTCCTATTTCTCGGTCGTTGGGTTCCTTGGGTTCTGTTCAGTATTTAGCTGTAGGTGTTTGCCTCTGCTTCCATCAGTCACTGGATGAAGGCTCCAGGATGCTTATAGACATCAAGTTCACTATCAGGAATGGGCATTCGAGGTGGACTCTACACTATTGCTTAGCTTGCCAATTGGTGTCATCCATTTAGATCAATATAGGTCACACTGGTCCCTGATCTGTCTTCTAACCCATGATTCCCTCTTCTCCCTATCCTACCCCCCCCAGTCGACCTTCCTGTTCCTCCATGTCTTCCTCTCTCTTCCACTTCTCCCCCTCTCTATTTCCCAGGGCCCCTCCCCCGACCCCTCGCCATGTTCCCCATCTGTTCAGAGGATCTTGCCTCATATCTCTTCTCTTGGGTACCATGCATATCTTTTAGGTGCTTTCCTGTTTGCCAGACTCTCTGTCAGTGGGAAGTGCAGACTGGCACTCTCCTGATCCATGTCTAAAATCCATATATGAGTGAGTTCATACCCTGATTGTTTTTTTATGACTGGGTTACCTCATTCAGGATGGTTTCTTCCAGTGCTATCCATTTACCTGCGAATTTCAAGATTCCATTGTTTTTTTCTGCTGAGTAATACTCCATTGTGTAAATGTACCACATTTTCTCTATCCACTGTTCAGTTGAGGGGCATCTAGGTTGCTTCCAGGTTCTAGCTATTACAAATAATGCTACTATGAACATAGTGGAGCAGATGACAGGTTGTATGAATTTGCCTCCTTTGCATATATGCCTAAGAGTGGAATTGCTTGGTCTTGTGGTAGATTGATTCCCATTTTCCTGAGGAATCTCTGTACTGCTTTCCAAAGTGGCTGTACGAGTTGGCACTCCCACCAGCAGTGGAGGAGTCTAGCCCTCTCTCCACATCCTCTTCAGCATAAATTGTCTTCGGTGTTTTTGATTTTAGCCATTCTGAAAGGAGTAAGATGGTATTTCAAAGTTGTTTTGATTTGCATTTCCCTGATGACTAACGAGGTTGAGCACTTTCTTAAGTGTCTCTTGGACATTTTAGCTTCCTCTATTGAGAATTCTCTGTTTAATTCTGTACCCCACCTTTGAATTGGATCCTTTGGTGTTTTGGAGACTTGCATCTTGAGTTCTTTGTAAATTTTGGAGAATAGCCCTCTGTCAGATGTGGGGTCAGTGATTAACTTTTCCCATTCTGTGGACTGCCTTTCTATCTTGTTGACAGTGTCCTTTGCCTTACAGAAGCATTTTAGTTTCAGGAGGTCCCATTTGTTGATTGTCAAACTCAGTGTCTGTGCCAAAGGTGTTATGTTAAGAAGTGGTCTCCTGTACCAACTCGTTGAAGAGTATCTCCCACTTTCTCTTCTAAAGTTTCAGTGTGGCTGGATTTATGTTGAGATCTTTACCCATTTGGACTTAAGTTTTGTACAAGGTGATAAACATGGATCTATCTGCAGTCTTCTGCATACCAGTCCCCAGTTATGCCAGCACCATTTGTTGAAGATGCTTTATTTTTTCCATTGTATACTTTTCCCTCCTTGTCAAAAATCAAGTGTTCATAGGTGTGTGGGTTAAAATCAGGGATTTCAATTCAGTTCCATTGGTCTACCTGCCTATTTTTGTGCCAATACCATGCTGTTTTCAGGACTATAGCTCTATAATAGAGCTTGAAATCAGGAATGGTGATGCCTCCTGAATATCCTTTATTTTATAGGGTTGTTTTGTCTATCCTGGGCCTTTTGTTTTTTCATATAAAGTTGATTAATGTTCTTTCCAGGTCTGTGAAGAATTGTGATGGAATTTTGATAGGGATTGCATTGAATCTGTAGACTGCTTTTGGCAAGATTGACGTTTTTATTATGTTGATCATACCAATCCAAGAGCATGGGAAATCTTTCCATTTTCTGGTATCCTCTTTGATTTCTTTCTTTAAACACTCAAAGTTCTTGATATACAGGTCTTTCACTTCCTTGGTTAACATTAACCCCAGATATTTGATGCTGTTTATGTCTATTGTAAAGGGTGAGGTTTCTCTGATTTCATTCTCACTCACTTCATCGTCTGTATATAATAGGGCCACTGATTTTTTTGAGTTTACCTTGTATCCTGCCACTTTGCTGAAGGTGTTATCAGCTCTAGGAGTTCCTTTGCAGAGTTTTTCGGGTCACTTATGTAAACTATCATATCATCTGCCAATAGTGATAATTTGAATTCTTCTTTTCTATTTGTATCCCCTTTATCTCCATTTGTTGTCTGAATGCTGTAGCTAGGACTTCTAGTACAATATTGAAGAGATATAGAGAGAGTGGACAGCCTTGTCTTGTTCCTGATTTTAGAGGAATTGCTTTGATTTTCTCTCCATTTAGTTTGATGTTAGCTGTTGGTTTACTGTATATTGCTTTTATTATATTCAGGTACGTTCCTGTTATCCCTGATCTCTCTAGGACCTTTATCATGAAGGTGTGCTGGATTTTCTCAAAGGCTTTTTCAGCATCTAGTGAGATGATTTTGTGGTTTTTCTTTCATTTATATGGTGGATTACTTTAATAGATTTTCTAATGTAGAATCATCCCTGCATTCCTGGGAGGAAGCCTACTTGATCATGGTGGATGATTTTTCTGACGTGTTCTTAATCTGGTTTGATAGTATTTTATTGAGTATTTTTGCATCGATGTTCATCAGGGAAATTGGTCTATAGTTTTCTTTCTTAGTTGGGTCTTTGTGTGGCTTTTGTATCATGGTAATTGTAGCCTCATAAAAAGAGTTTGGCAGTGAGCCTCCTGCATCTATTGTGTGGAATACTTTGAGGAGTATTGGAATTAAATCTTCTTTGAATTTCTGGTAGAATTCTGCACTGAAGCCATCTGGGCCTGGGCTTCTATTGTTTGGGAGACTTTTGATGACTGCTTCTATTTCATTAAGGGTTATAGGTCTGTTTATATTGTTTATCTGCTCTTGATTTAGATTTGGCAAGTGATATCTATCCAGGAAATTGTCCATTTCCATTAAATTTTCAAATTTTGTGGAGTACAGATTTTCAAAGTATGCCCTGATGATTCTCTGGATTTTCTCCTAGTATGTTGTTATGTCCCCTTTTTCATTTCTGATTTTGTAAATTAGCATGCTCTCTCTCTGTCTTTTGGTTAGTTTGGACAGAGGTTTCTCTATTTTGTTGATTTTCTCAAAGAACCAACTCTTTGTTTCATTGATTTTTCTCAATGTTCTCCTGGTTTCTACTTGACTGATTTCAGCCCTCAATTTGATTATTTCCTGGCGTCTGCTCCTCCTGGGTGTATTTGCTTCTTTTTGTTCTAGAATGTTCAGTTGTGCTATTAATTCTCTAGTATGACTTTTCTCTAGTTTCTTCATGTGGATACTTAGTGCTATGAACTTACCTCTTAGCAATGCTTTCAAAGTGTCCCATAGGTTTGCGTATGTTGTGTCTTCATTCTCATTGTATTCCAGGAAGCCTTTAATTTTTTTAATTTCTTCCTTTACCCAGGGATGGTGCAAATGAGCATTGTTCAATTTCTATGAGTTTGTAGGGTTTCTGAGAATTGTGTTATTGTTGAATTCTAATTTTAATGCATGTTGGTCTGATAGGATACAGGGGGTTATTCCAATTATTTCGTATCTGTGGTGATTTGCTATGTTTCCTATTATGTGGTCAATTTTACAGAAAGTTCCATGTTGCACCAAGAAGAAGGTATATCCCTATTTGTTTGGGTGGAATGTTCTATAGGTGTCTGTTAAACCCAGTTGGGTCATAACTTCTTCTAGTTCTTTTGTTTCTTTGTTAAGTTTGTGTCTACTGGTCCTGTCTAGCGGTGAGACCGGTGTGTTGAAGTGTCCTATTATTAGAGTGTGCGATTTTATGTGCAATTTGAGCTTTAGTAATGTTTCTTTCACAAATGTATGTGCCTTTGTATTTGGGGTGTAGATGTTTAAAATTGAGACTTCATCTTGGTGGACTTTTCCTTTGATGAATATGAAATGTCCTTCTTCACCTCTTTTGATTGATTTTAATTTGAAGTCTATTTTGTTAGATATTAGGATTGCTACACCTGCTTGTTTCTTGGGTCCGTTTAATTGGAAAATCATTTCCCAACCCTTTACCCTGATAAACCATCTGTCTTTGATGTTGAGGTGTGTTTCTTGTATGCAGCAGAAGGATGAGTTCTGTCTTTGTATCCATTCTGCTAGTCTGTCTCTTTTTATAGGCAAGTTGAGGCTGTTGACATTGAGGGATATCAATGACCATTGATTGATGATTCTTGTTTGTGCTTGATTTATTAGTAGTGACGTTATTTTGTGTATTTTCTCCTCCCTTTTTCTTTTGGTGTTATGTAAAGTGCGATTATATATTGCCTGTGTCTTTGTGAGTGTAGCTATCTTCCTTGGATCTAAGTTTTCCTTCTACCACTTTTTGTAGAGCTGGATTCATTGACATGTATTGTTTAAATCGGGCTTTGTCATGGAATATTTTGTTTTCTCCATCTATGGAAATTGAAAGCTTTGCTGGATATAGTAGTGTTGGCTGGCATCCTTCTTCCCTTAGCATTTGTAGGACATCTGTCCAGGATCTTCTGGCTTTCAACGTTTCCATTGAGAAGTCAGGTGTAATTTGGATAGGTCTGCCTTTATATATTACTTGGCCTTTTTTTAGCTGCTCTTAATATTTTCTCTTTATTCTGTAGGTTTTATGTTTTGATTATTATAATCTGAGGTGACTTCTTTTTCTGGTCCAGCCTATTTGGTGTTCTGTAAGATTCTTGTATTTCCATAGGCATATCCTTCTTTAGGTTAGGGAAATTTTCTTCTATGATTTTGTTGAATATGTTTTTGTACCTTTGAGCTGTATTTCTTCACCTTCTTCTATACCTATATTATTCTCAGGTTTGGCTTCTTCACAGTGTCCCATATTTCCTGGATATTTTGTGTTAGGGATTTATTGGTTTTGAGATTTTCTTTGGTTGACGACTGTATATCCTATAATGAGTCTTCAACACCTGAGATTCTCTCTTCTATCTCTTGTATTCTATTGGTGATACTTGCATTTGTAGTTCCTGATTGTTTACCCAGCTTTTCCATTTCCAACACCCCTCATTCTGTGTTTTCTTTATTTTTGGTTCTCTTTCACCTTTCAATCCTTCAACTGTTTGAGTTGTTTCCTTCATTTGTTTGGTTGTTTTTTTCTTGGTACTCTTTAGATTCTTTGAGAGATTTGTTTATTTCTTGAATTTTTCCCCCATTTCATGGATATTTTGTTTGTTTTTTTCCTCTATTTCTTTAAGGGATTTCCTCATTTCTTCTTTGAGGGACTGTATCATCTTCTTAAAATGATTTTTAAGGTCTGTCTCCTCTGCTTCAACTATGTAATGCTTTTCAGGTCTTGCTGGCATTGGTTCCCTAGATTCTGGTGAAGTTATGTTTGCCTTTTGACTGCTGAGTGAGCTCTTATTCTGTCTACTTCCCATTTCTTCTTCCAGTGTGTGCTTGTGGGGTCTTTCTGTCTCCAGTCCTCTCCACCCTTCCTGAAGCTGACTGGGATTGCCCAAGTTTGGGGCCTAGCTTGGATCGCCAGAGATTGGGGCCTGGAAGGGCTGATGTCTTTCAGGTGTGTGCGGGTCTTCTGGATGCCACGAGCAGCCCCAGAAGTTCAAGGAGATGGGGGTCAGGCAGAGGATGGGTAGTATCCCCCAGAGACCCAAGCTCACCTCGCTGGGATCACTGGAGGTTGGGGTCTTGAAGTTCTGATGTCTTTCCTGTGTGGGCAGGTCTTCTGGAAGTCAGGAGTGTCCCTGGAAGATCGAGGGGATAGGGGTCGAGTGGAGGATGGGGAGTGTCCCACTGGAGAACCAAGCTCACCTAGCTGAGATCGCCAGAGATTGGGGACATTTCAGATGGTTTTTGATCAGGTATACCTGGTTGGTTTCAGAGTCACTCTATAACCAGACTGCCCTTGATTTTAATCTTTTCTTAATGGAAATTTCTAATTAGCTGGTTTAAAGGTCTGTGCCCATGATCTGACTCTTATGTGCCCTCTAATGCTAAGAATGAATGACTATTCTTCATAATTTTAGTGTTGTTGCTGGATGGTTCTTTTACCTTTTGAGATGAGTCTCTGGTAGTCCAGGCAGGATTTGTAGCCACTATTTAGTTGATGGAGGATGGATTACTCCTTATGAGCTTTCTTTCTCTACCCCAAGAGCACAGACCTGCTTCTCAACTTGGAATGTAGAAGCAGGAAATTTCCTAAGTTCTATAAACATTTATCTAATTGGCATTTAATTATAACACTACAAAATGGGACAACATATCAAGCTCCAAATTCTTATACAGTTAGCACTCTGTGGGCCAGGCCAAGATACTTAGCTTCCATTTTATACATAATCCTGTCCCATCATGTTAATTTGCACACAGAGATTAAACATTGTGGGATCCATATTACCTACACCTTTAATGATAGCACTCAGAAGAATAAGGGATGGTAATCCATGTGAGATTAAGGACTGCCTGCGAGGAGCCATAAAAGGGTGGAAAATGTTTATTTAAGGAAGATATTTAAGCACTGGTCGCTGGAGTAGTAGTAAAACACACAGGGATCTGAAAAAGGTGTATCTACCTACTGATTTCTAGGAAGCTGAGTTCACAAGGAAGTGTGTGCATTATAGGTATATTGTTGAGGCTGTCTTGATGTTGGGAAGAGGGAGCTAAATGAGTAATAGCCTTGGTAACATTCTGGACATTTATGCATGTTTGGAGTGTAAACTTCACCTTATTCCCAGCTTGATGTGCAGATAGTCCTGTGAAAATTTAGGAGATGTTTACATGTTTCCATTCAGGTGGGAACACTGATATTCAGATAAGGGCAGAAATTAGCATGGGCAGAACAGGAGTGCTGTTGAGACTCCAGGACACTGTCTCACCTATTATTTTGTGCAGTGTTCTCCTGCCACAGCACAGACCTGAGCATGATGTTGTAATTCAAACCTGCAGCAAATGCTAGGGGGCTTGAGTGTAGGAGCTAGAGAATGTGGGGATGCAAGGGGCCAGCAAAAGCACAGAGTATTCAGCCAGGAACAAAAGCTGACCTGCAAGAACATTTTGATGAGTTCTTGTACCTGAACAGGAGTAATGCATGACAAAGGCTCAAATATTTGGCTTGAAGTAATACCATATTAATGTATGGCCTCTCATCGGTCTCCCTTTCTTCTAGTCAGATAACCTATACCCTGTTTCTGTGGCTTAAACTAGCCCACTCCTAACTCGTTTGCAGCTACCTTCAAACTTGCCTGACTCAGGAACTTGTAGTGCTGCTCCAATTTTGTGGCTATTTGGACCAATAAAAGGTTTTAGAAAGTAATGGTGATGTATCTAAAGTTGGAAGTTCATTCCTATTTGCCAATTAGAGCACCACATTGGTGCAATGCAGAGGGATTAGGGTGTGTTAGTGGCCTAAACATCTGGGCTCCACTCCAACCTCTAGCTTCAAATAGAAGCTCACTTATTTTCTTTGTGTCAGGTACAGACCATCCTGTCTTCCTGCTTTTTGGGTCTAGAATTATTAGAGATATGTGATAGGTGCTTGGTATTTATCATGCTCTAGACTTTTTTCCTAACATCTTTAGATTTGGGTCATAAATGAGGGCACCTGACATCTACTGATCTCTGCTCTCCTTTGTCCTTCCAGCTCTGGTTTAGGGTTAGATGAGCTAGTGAAGAATGGAGAACTTCCTGGGAAGTCTGTCTGTGGATCTCACAACAGACCAACCTATTCAGAAGGTTCTGTTCCACCTGGTACTTATTGCAGGTAAAATTCTTTGAGTTAAATTCCTGAGCTACAAAAGCATCAATACTTTTTTAAGGAGAGTCTTCAAAAGAATAAAATAAAAGTCTCCTTCTTCCACAAGGTTCAGAAACACAATCAAGTCTCCAATTACACTCAGATGCTGAAAGGAGCCAATGACATAAAGTGTCCCCATGACTGTATCTGTACATTTAACAGATTCTCCCACATTTCATGATTTCTCAATGCTTAGTGCAGCTTGAGACATGTGTGGATAGGGGACATATGCTCATCCATGGGTGTCCCTAGTTATTCTTCTTCACACTGGGCATGGCTATGGAGCCCTATCATCAACTAGGTATGTTTACAGGGAGCCAGGTTTTAGGAAAACTTAAAAAACACCAGATATTCTATCTGAAGCTTCCATAGTCATTTTGAGTCAAATCATAAATTATCCTATCTTCCTTCTTCCATTTAGAGCCCCAGGTTTTTTATAGGTAGTTGCTAGAGTCATGATTTCCATCCAGCATGTTCACCTGGGAATACAGGTTTTCTTCCAACATCTTTTTAATTTTTTTATTTAAGTTTAGTTTTTTACTAAAGTTAGAAGCAAGCTTGTTTCACATGTCAATCTGAGTTCCCTGTCCCTTTCCTCCTCCCTTGCCCTCCCTACAAGGTCCCACATTCCCCCACCCAATCTCTACTCTGAAACCCAGGGTGGGTGAGATGCTCTATGGTGAATCTCCAGTGACTGTCATTTCATCCAGGGCAGGGCCTAGGCCCGTCCTCACAAGTCCTGGGTGACAGAGCATCCCACTTTTTGGAATGGGCACTCATAGTCTATTTGTATGCCAGGGATAAATACTATGCAAGGCCCCATAGATTACCTAGGCCTCCTCACTGACACCCATATTCTGGGCATGTATGTTAGTCCCATGGTTTCAACAAAGCTGTCAAACTGGGGTCCAAGAGCCCCCCCTGTTTCTGTGGGTGAAACCTGCCCAGTCCTAATGTGTTTGTCCATTAATTCTCCCTTTCTGACATTGGATTCTAGGAGTTCAGTTCAGTGTTTATCAGTAGGTAGCTTCCTCTACTTTCATCAGTCACAGGATGAACATTCTGTTATTGGGACTCTCTGGCAGTGGGATTGTATGCTGGCACTCCCCTGATTCATGTCTAAATCCATATATGAGTGAGTATATACCATGTTTTCCTTTTTGAGACTGGGTTACCTCACTCAGGATGGTTTCTTCTAGTACCATCCATTTGCTTGAAAATATCAAGATTCCATTATTTTTTCCAGTGAATACTACTTCATTGTGTAAATGTACCACATTTTCTCTATCCATTCTTCAGTTGAGGGGCATCTAGGTTGCTTCCAAGTTCTGGCTATTACAAATAATGCTGCTATGAACATACTGGAACTAAAATCCTTGTTGTATGAATGGGCATCTTTTGGGTATATGCCTAAGAGTAGAATTGCTGGGTCTTGTGGTAGACTGATTCCCATTTTCCTGAGGAATCTCCATACTGATTTCCAAAATGTCTGTACAACTCGGCACTCCCACCATCAGTGGAGGAGTGTTCTCATTTCTCCACATCCTTTCCAGCATAAGCTGTCGTTGGATATTTTGATTTTAACCATTCTGACAAGAATGAGATGTTACCCCAGAGCTGTTTTGATTTGCATTTCCCAGATGGCTAGGGATGTTAGGCACTTTCTTAAATGTCTCTCAGCCATTTTAGACTCCTCTACTGAGAAATCTCTATTTAGTTCTCTACCCCACTTTTTGATTAGATCTTTTGGTGTTTTGGAGACGTGCTTGAGTTTTTTTAAATCTTGTAGACAAGCCCTCTGTCAGATTTGGTGTTAGTGAATATATTTTTCCCAACATGTGGGTAGCCTTTTTTCTTGCTGAATAAGTCCTTTGCCTTACAGAAGCTTCTCAGTTTCAGGAGGTCCCATTTATTTATTGTTGATCTTCGTGTCTGTGCTACTGGAGTTATGTTGAGGAAGTGGTCTCCTGTGCAAATTTGTTCAAGGGTGCCTCCCACTTTCTCTTCTAACAGGGTCAGTTTGGCAGGATATATGTTGAGGTCTTTGATCCATTTGTATTTAAGTTTTGTGCATGGCTATAGATATGGGTCTATCAGCAGTCTTCTGCATGTCAGCCTCCAGTTGTGCCAGCACCATTTGTTGAAGATGCTTTCTTTTTTCCATTGTATAATTTTATCTTCCTTGTCAAAAATCAGGTGTTCATATGTGTATGGATTAATGTTGGGGTGTTCAATTTGATTCCATTGAGCTATCTTTCTATTTTTGTGCCAATACCAAGCTGTTTTCAGGATTATAGCTCTGTATTAGAGCTTGAAGTCAGGGATGGTGATTGCCTCCAGATGTTGCCTTGTTGAACAGGACTTTTTGGCTATCCTGGATGTTTTGATTTTCCATATAAAGTTGATTATTGTTCTTTCAAACTCTGTGAAGAATTCTAGTATTTTAATGGGGACTGTGATAAATCTCTATATTGCTTTCAGTAAGATTTCCATTTTTATTATGTTGATCCTCCCTGTCCAAGAGCATGGTAGATCTTTCTATCGTTTGGTGTCTCCTTTAATTTCTTTCTTTAAAGACTCAATGTTCTTGTGATATAGATCTTTCACATGTTTGGTTACCATTACCCCAAGTTATTTTATGTTGCTTGTGGCTATTGTAAAGGGTGATGTTTCTATGATTTCTTTGTCAGACCTTTTATCATCTGTATGTAGTAGGGATAATGATTTTCTTGAGTTGATCTTGTATCCTGCCACTTTGCTGAAAGAATTCATCAGCTACAGAAGTTCCCTGGTAAAGTTTTTCATGTCACTTATGTAAACTATCTTATCATCTGCAAATATTGAAAGTTTGACTACTTCCTTTCCAATTTGTATCCCCTTGATATCCTTTTGTTGTGCTATTGCTCTAGCTAGAATTTCAAGTACAATATTGAAGAGGTATGGAGAGAGTGTATAGCCTTGTCTTGTACATGATCATGGAGGAATCACGTTGAGTTTTTGTTCATTTGGTTTGACGTTGGCTTTTGGTTTACTGTACACAGATTTTATTATGTTAAGGTAAGTTCCTGTTATCCCAGATCTTTCCAAGACCTTCATGATGAAGGGGTGTTGGATTTTGTCAAAGGCTTTTTCAGTGTCTAGTGAGATGATCATGTGATTTTTGTGTGTCAGCTTGTTTGTATGGTGGATTATATTGATGGATTTTTGTATGTTGATCCATCCCTGCATGCCTGGGATGGAGCCGACTTGGTCATGATGGATGAGTTTTCTGATGTGTTCTTGGATCTGATTTGCCAGTACTATATTGAGTAGTTTTGCATCAATGTCCATGAAGGATTTTGGTCTGAAGTTCTCTTTCTTAGTTGAGTCTTTGTGTGACTTGGTTATAATGGTTATTGAAACCTCATAGAAAGAGTTTGGCAAAAAACCTTCTGCTACTTTTGAGTGGAAAAATGTGAAAAGAAGTGATGTAATCTCTTCTTTGAATTTCTGGTAGAATTCTGCACTGAGGCCATCTGGCCCTGTGCTTTTTTTGGTTGGGAGACTTTTGATGACTGCTTCTATTTCCTTAGTGTTTAGAGGTCTATTTAAATTGCTTATCTGTTCTTTATTTAAATTTGGCATGTGATTTCTATCCAGAAAATTTTCTATTTCCTTCCATTAGATTTTCAAATTTTGTGGAATATAGGTTTTCAAAGTATGACATGATGATTCTCTGAATTTCCTCAGAGTGCATTGTTATGTCCCCAATTTCATTTCTGATTTTGTTCATTTGCATGTTTGCTCTCTGCCATTTAGTAAGTTTGGATACAGTTTTGCCTATCTTGTTGATTTTCTCAAAGAATAAACTCTTCCTTACATTGATTTTTTGTATTGATTTCCTAGTTCCTGCTTTATTGATTTCAGCCCTCAACTTGATTATTTCCTGGCATCTACTCCCCCTGGTTGTATTTACTTCTTTGTGTTCTAGAGCTTTCAGTTATGCTGTTAATTCTCTAGTGTGACTATTATCCAGTGTCTTCATGTGGGCAATTAGTGCTATGAACTTCCCTAGTAGCACTGCCTTCAACGTGTTCCATAAGTTTGGGTATATTGTGTCTTCATTCTCATTGAATTCTAGGAAGTCTTTAATTTCTCCTTTTTTATTTCTTCTTTGACCAAGGAATGGTGCAATTGTGAATTATTCAACTTCCATGAGTTTGTAGGATTTCTGCAATGTGTGTTGTTGAATTCTAATTTTAATGCATGGTGCTCTGATAAGGCACATGGGGTTATTCCAATATTTTTTTACCTGTTGAGGTTTGATATGTTGCCAAATATGTGGTCGATTTTTGAGAAGGTTCCATGTGGTGCTGAGAAGGAAGTATATTATTTTTTATTTGGGTGGAATGTATATATATATATATATATATATATATATATGTTAATCCCAATTGGCTCATATCTTATATTAGTTCTTTGGTTCTTTGTTATGTTTCTGTCTGGTGTTCCTGTCTAGAGGTGGGGGTGGGGTGTTTAAGTCTTCCATTATAAGTGTGTGGTGCTTTATATGCAATTTGAGTTTTAGTAATGTTTCGTTTATGAATGTGTGTGCCTTTGTATTTGAGTCTTAGATGTTCAAAATTAATACTTCATCATGGTGGATATATCCTGTGATGAGTAGGAAATGCCCTCCTTCATCTCTTTTGATTGACTTTATTTTAAAATCTAATTTGTTAGATATTAGGAGTGCTACCAATAATTGTTTCTTGGGTAAACATGATTGGAAAATCTTTTCCCAACTATCAACTCTGAGGTAATGTCTCTCTTTGAGGCTGAGTTGTGTTTCCTGTATGAAGCTGAAGGATGGGTTCTCTCATGGAATCCATTCCTTTAGCCTATGTCTCTTTATGGGCAAGTTATGACCATTAATATTGGGATATATTAATTACCATTGATTGCTCATTCTTGTTTGTTTTGGAATAGATGCTAGTGGTGGAATTATTTTGTATTTCCACCTCTTTTTTTCTATTGGTAAGGTGGGATTATTTATTGCCTATGTTTTCTGGCCATAGTTAACTTCCTTTGGTTGGAGTTTCCTACCAGAACTTTCTGTATGGCTGGGTTAGTGGATACATAATTTTTAAATATGGTTATTTCATGGACTATATTGCTTTCTCTGTATATAGTGATTTAAAGCTTTGCTGGCTATAGCAGTCTGGTGTAGCATCCGTTCTTTCTTAGAGTTGGAAGAATAACTATCCAGGGAATTCTGGATTTCAGAGTTTCCATGGATAACTCAGGTGTGATTCTGGTAGTTTGCATGTTACTTGGCCTTTTTCCTTTGCTTCTCTTAATATTCTTTCTTTATTGTGTATGTTCAGGGTTTTTTACTATTATGAGTGCAGGGGACTTCCTTTTGTGGACCACTCTATTAGGTGTTCTGTAGGCTTCTTGTACATTCTTTGGCATGTCTTTCTTTAATTGGGCATGTTTTCTTCTGTGATTTTGTTGAATATATTTTCTGCTCCTTTTAGTTGGTTTTCTTCACCTTCATCAATATCTATTATTCTTATGTTTGATCTTTTCACAGTGTCCCATATTTCCTAGATATTTTGTGTTAGGGATTTATTAGACTTAAGATTCTCTTTGTTTGATGAATCTATTTCCTCTAGTGTATTTTCAACACCTGAGATTTTGTCTCCCATCTCTTGTATTGTGTTAGTTATGCTTGTATCTGAAGTACTGACCATTTGCCCAGATTTTCTATTTCCAGCATTCCTTCAGACTGTGATTTATTTATTGTCTCTATTTCAGTTTTCAACACTTGCACTGTTTGAATTGTTTCTTGTAATTTTTGCTTTGTCATTTCCTCTCTTTCTTTCATTGGTTAAATTTTTGTTTTGTCTTTTCTTCCATTTCTTGCATTTTTCGGATTGTTTTTTCCTACATTTATTGCAATTCTTTCATTTATTGGATTGTTATTTTCTCTACTTCTTGTATTTTTTTGTTTTTTCTTCCATGTCTTTAAGAAATTTCATTACATCCTCTTTGAGGGTCTGTATCATATTCATGAAGTTGTTTTTAAGAATTTTTCTCTTCGGCTTCCTCTGCAATGGACAGTTCAGGTCTTGTGTAGATTCTCTAGTTTCTGGTAGTGTCATTCTTTTTTCTATTGGTCGATGTGTTTTTATATTGTCTTCCTGTGGGTGCAGAAGGAGTCTCTTCCTCCCCTGGTAGGTATATGACCACAGAGACTTTTCAGTGGGTGGGAGCGGGTCCAATACCCTGGTGGCTTTCCTCTTGCATGAATGGAGGCCATCCTATTATTGAGACCTTGCCAAACTCTACGAAGGCTAGACCATCACCTTCCCTGTCCTGTGGGTGGAGAATGAGACTTGGAAGCTGGCAGTATCTGGGTGGGCTGAATCCTGTCAGGCTGGGATCCTGATCTGCCATCCTGACATCTTTTTTTAACTCCTTCCAAAATCAAGTGAATTCTTGAAAGCTATTTCTGCATCAATCCATTCTGAAGATCCCATATCTGTCCTTGTTTCAGACAATATAAAGTCCCTGTCTCGCAGCACATCCATTGTGGGATCAATCCACAGTCTCATCCCTAGGCTGCAGGCTTCTCTCCATGATGATCTGGACACAGTGGATGACAGGTGTTGTCCCCACGATGACCTATTTGATGGTCAATCCCTCACTGTAGCTTTTGACTTGGCAGCTCATCTTGTCTTCATCCTACTTTTATCCCTTCATCTTAGAAATCTGTGATAGGTCACGGATTGAGAGGTAAGTCATAGAATTTATTCCAGCATCTTCAGTTTTGGGAAATAAATGGGGCACTCAGACACTCCTGATCTCTTTTGCTTGTTGCTATAGATCTTGTTCAAGAACAGGCATGCTAGACTGAATCCAAAAAATTTCCAAGAACTACTTGTGAATTCTGGCTGTGGCTATCAAGAGATGTCTGATTCCCAATGTATACTGTCCTTCCTGACATATCATCCACTGCAGGTTTTCTGTGCCAGAGCCATTCAAGGATCAGCTGTGTTCCTAAACGTAGCCCCTCAAGTTACTTCTCACTCCATGAACACAATGGCCCCATTGTTGGTCACAAGTTGAAAAGAAATTCTGCCAGAAGAGTTCAGGTAGAGAGAGGCAGGATAGGCAAAGAGCAGAGAACTAACTCAGGAACTTGGTCACCAATCACCTAGTAGGTGTGTACACCCCAAAGATAGTGTTCCTCTGCCAGAATTGGTCAGCTTGGATTCTATATTTGAGAGAGCATCAGGTGTCAGTACTCCTCCTGTATTCAGCCATTCAAATATTGTCCCACACTCGGAGTTCTTTTTCTCCACGTGTCAGAGATCATCACTTGTGACATCTCCTCCTCAACACTTCCCTTGAATAATAGATTAGAACTGTCATCCATTTTCTCCAAAATTGATCAGGCCTGGGAGTTAATCAACAGCAAGAAGAGATCTATAGAGTAGAAGCAGCAGGGGAAGAAGGTTAGAGAACTATCATGTGAAGGAGGAAAGGATTACTGTCCTTCACATGCCCTCTGATTTTGAGAATTCCATGTTCCAGAGACAGTTGTCAGTTTTCCTACACCAGTGTACGACTTAATTACTTCTCTAGACAGTCCAATATATACTTATGGGAGAGCCCATGTAGTGTCAGCTCTCCTCCTTCCCTCAGTCCAACTATTTTCCCAGATTCTGATTTAATCATCCCCATTAAGGAGACCAATGGGTATCTCTGTGTTGTACCTTGTTTTACACGTCAATACCTCCATTGCCTTATACTCCCATCCTCCTATGCCCTCCCACCCATCCCCCAAACCATCCCCCACCCATCCCCCAAGCATAGTGAGAATCTCCATTGGGAATGATCAAAGTCTGTCACATCATTTAGGGGAGGACCTAGGCCCTCTTTCATGTATCTGGCTTCAATAGTATCCCTCCTAGGGAATGGGCACCCAAAGCCCATTTGTGCACTAGGAATAAACATTGGCTCCATTCATCGAGGTCCTATATTGTGCCCAGGACTCCTAGGTAGCACTCATATTCAGAGGGCTTAGTTCGGTCCACAGTTGGTTCCCCAGCTCTCTCTAGGTCAGGTCACCTGTTTCTGTGTGTTTCATCAGCATGGTCTTGTTCCCTTTGTTCATGCCTCCTCCCTCTCCACAACTGGATTTCAGGAGTGTAACTGAATATTTAGCTGTGGGTGCCTGCTTCTGCTTGATCACCTACTGGATAAAGGCTCTAGGAATGTGAACCAATGTATTAATCAATTTCATTATGGGGAAGAGCATCAAATGCTGCCTCTCCACCAGTGACTAGGTTATTATTTGGGGTCATCCATTTGGATTCCCGAATATTTTCTGAGTGCCTGTCCTCTCACCATGTGTATACTTGCACCCTCTATCAAGGATTCTCCCCTTTGCCCTCCAGTATTCCTCCACTTTCTCAGTTAAATTGATCCCTCCTGTACCCCTCCCCCCTACCCTCCTCCCACTCTCCTCTTTCCTCTTCCCTCCTCTCTCCTCCCACCTCTGTGCTCCCAATGAGATCAGAGGTTCTTTTCGTACTCCCTTTGTTTGGGGGAACCATGCTTTCTTTCTTTGTGGACCTTCTTGTTTCCTAGTTTCTTTGGTTGTGTGGATTGTAGGCTGGTAGACCTTTGCATTATACCTAATATCCATGTATGAGTTAGTATATAAACTGCTTGTCTCTCAGTGATTTTAGGTTACCTCACTCAGCATATTTTCTTTCAGTTCCATCCACTTGTCTGTGAATTTCAAGATTTCATTGTTTTTTTTCTGATGAGTAATACTCAATTTTGTAAATGTACCACATATTCTCCATCTATTCTTCTGTTGAGAGGCATTTGATTGATTCCAGGTCCTGGCTATTACAAACAATGCTGCTTCAAACATAGTTGGATATATGTCCTTGTTGTATGTATGTGCATATTTTAGGTATATGCCAAGATTTGAATTGCTGTATCTTGAGGTAGTGTGATTCCCATTTTCCTTAGAAACCAATATACTGATTTCCAAAGTGGTCATACATGTTCGTACTCCCACCAACAATGGAAGAGTGTTTGTTTTTCGCCTCATCCTCTCCAACATAGACTGTCTTTAGTATTTTTGATTTTAGTCACTGTGGTCACTGTAAGATGGTATCTCAGTTGTTTTGTGTTGCATATCCCTGATGGCTAAGGATGTTGAGAACTTTCTTAAGTTTCTTTTAACCATTTTAGATTTTTCTATTGAGAATTTTCTATTAGTTCTATACACCACTTTTTAATTGGATTGTTTGGTGTTTTGGTGGCTAGCTTCTTGAGTTAATTGTATATTTTGGAAATCAGCCCTCTGTCAGATGTGGAGTTGGTGAAGATCTTTTCCCATTCTGTGGGTATCGTTTTTCAGGCTGACTGTGACCTTTGCCTTACAGGAGCTTCTCAGTTTCAGGAGGACCATAGGAGATCTTTCCATTTCTAGTATCTCTTTAATTTCTTTCTTTAAAGACTCAAAGTTCTTGTTATACAGGTCTTTCACTTGTTTGGTTAGCATTATCCCAATATAGTTTATCTTGTTTTGGGCTACTGTTAATGGTGATTTCAGCCCATTAATTCTATATTTAGTAGAACTACTGATCTCTTGAGGTAGTCTTTTCACCTGCCACTTTGCTTAAGGTGTTATCAGGTATAAGAGTTCCCTAGTAGGGTTTTTGGATCACTTAGGTAAACTATCATATCATCTGCAAAGAGTGGAAGTTTGAATTCTTCCTTGTAAATTTCTAGCCCCTTGATCTCATTTTGTTGTCTTGTT
>NW_024429229.1:2927210-2990310 GCF_017639785.1 Mesocricetus auratus | reverse complement strand
CATAAATCTGTATATTGCTTTCAGTAAGATTTCCATTTTTATTATGTTGATCCTACCTATCCAAGTGCATGGTAGATCTTTCTATCGTTTTGTGTCTCCTTTAATTTCTTTCTTTAAAGATTCAATGTTCTTGTGATACAGATCTTTCACATGTTTGGTTAATGTTACACCAAATTATTGTATGTTGCTTGTGCCTATTGTAAAGGGTGATGTTTCTATGATATCTTTGTCAGAACGTTTATTGTCTTATTTAGTAGGGCTAATGATTTTCTTGAGTTGATCTTGTATCCTGCCACTTTGCTGAAAGAATTCTTCAGCTGCAGAAGTTCCCTGGTAAAGTTTTTAATGTCACTTATGTAGACTATCTTATCATCTGCAAATATTTAAAGTTTGACCACTTCCTTTCCAATTTGTATCCCCTCGATGTCCTTTTGTTTTGCTATTGCTCTAGCTAGAACTTCAAGTACAATATTGAAGAGGTATGGAGAGAGTGTATAGCCTTGCCTTGTACATGATCTTGAAGAAATCACATTGTGTTTTGGTCCATTTGGTTTGATGTTGGCTTTTGGTTTGCTCTATAGAGCTTTTATTATGTTAATGTAAGTTCCTGTTATCCCAGATCTTTCTGAGACCTTTATGATGAAGGGGTGTTGGATTTTGTCAAAGGCTTTTTCAATGACTACTGAGATGATCGTGTGATTTTTGTTTGTCAGCTTGTTTATATGGATTTTTTATGTTTATCCATTCCTGCGTGCTTTGGATGGAGCCTACTTGGTCAAGGTGGATGAGTTTTCTGATGTGCTCTCGGATCTGATTTGTCAGTATTATATTGAGTTGTTTTGCATCGATGTCCATGAGGGATTTAGGTTTGAAGTTCTCTTTCTTAGTTGTGTCTTTGTGTGGTTTGGATATAATGGTTTTTGACACCATATAGAAAGAGTTTGACAAAGACCCTTCTGCTCCTTTTGATTGGAATAATGTGAGAAGAAGTGGTATAATCACTTCTTTGAATTTCTCATAGATTTCTTTGCTGAGGTCTTTTGGCCCTGTGCTTTTGTTTGGTGGGGAGACTTTTGATGACTGTTTATATGTCTTAGGAGTTAGAGGTCTATTTAATTTGCTTATCTGTTCTTTATTTAATTTTGGCATGTGATTTCTATCCAGAAAATTTTCAAATTTCCTTCCATTAGATTTTCAAATTTTGTGCAATACAGGTTTTCTAATTATGACATGTTGATTCTCTGAATTTCCTCAGAGTGCATTGTTATGTCCCTCTTTTCATTTCTGATCTGGTTAATTTGCATGGTTGCTCTCTGCCATTTTGTAAGTTTGTATAAAGTTTTGTCTATCTTGTTGATTTTCTCAAAGTTGATTTTCTCTTCCTTAAATTGATTTTTTGTATTGCTTTCCTAGTTTCTTCTTTATTGATTTCAGCCCTCAATTTGATCATTTCCTAGGATCTACTCCCCCTGGTTATTTTTACTTCTTTGTGTTCTAGAGCTTTCAGTTGTGCTGTTATTTCTCTAGTGTGACTATTCTCCAGTGTCTTCATGTGCACATTTAGTGCTATGAACTTCCCTAGTAGCACTGCTTTCAAATTGTCCAATAAGTGTTGGTATACTGTGTCTTCATTCTCACTGAATTCTAGGAAATCTTTAATTTCTCTTTTTTATTTGTAGGATTTCTCCAGTGGTGTTGTTGAATTCTAATTTTAATGCATGGTTGTCTGATAAGGCACATGGAATTATTCCAATTATTTCTGTATATGTTGAGTTTTGATATGTTGCCAAGTATATGTTCAATTTTTGAAAAGGTTCCTTTTGGTGCTGAGAAGGAGGTATATTATTTTTATTTGGGTGGAATATTATATATATATATATATATATATATATATATATATATATGTTAAACCCAATTGGCTCATATCTTGTATTAGTTCTTTGGTTCTTTGATAATTTTCTGTCTGGTATTCCTGTCTAGTGGTGAAAGTGGGGTGTTTTAGTCTTCCATTATAAGTGTATGGTGCTTTATATGCAATTTGAGTTTTGGAATGTTTCTTTTATGAATGTGTGTGCCTTTGTATTTGAGTCATAGATGTTCAAATTTGATACTCCATCATGGTGGATTTCTCCTGTGATGAGTAGGAAATTCCTCTTAATCACTTTTGATTGATTTTATTTCAAAATCTAATTTGTTAGATATTAGGAATGCTACCCCTGCTTGTTTATTGGGTCCACGTGATTGGAAAATCATTTTCCAACCATCAACTGTGAGATAATGTCTCTCTTTGAGGCTGAGTTGTGTTTCTTGTATGAAGCAGAAGGATGGGTTCTGTCATGGAATCCATTCCTTTAGCCCATGTCTCTTTATAGGCAAGTTAAGACCATTAATATTGGGTTGTATTAATTACCATTTATTGGTCATTCTTGTTTGTTTTGGAATAGTTGCTGGTGTTGGAATTATATTTGGATTTCCACCTCTTTTTTCTTTCAGCTATTGTTAAGTTGGGATTATTTATTGTCTTTGTTTTCTGGCTGTAGTTAACTTCCTTGGGTTGAAGTTTCCGTACCAGAACTTTCTGTAGGGTTTGTGAAAACATATTTTTTAAATCTGGCTTTTTCATTTAATATATTGTTTTCTCCATCTATAGTGATTGAAAGCTTTGATGGCTATAGCAGTCTAGTCTGGCATCCATTCTTTCTTAGATTTGGAAGAATTACTCTCCAGGGAATTCCAGATTTCAGTGTTTCCATGGATAACTCAGGTGTGATTCTGATAGTTTGTACATTACTTGGCCTTTTCCCTTTGCTGCTCTTAATATTCTTTCCTAATTCTCTATGTTTGGGGATTTTTACTATCATGTGTGCAGTGGACTTCCTTTTGTGGACAACTCTATTTGGTGTTCTCTAGGCTTCTTGTACATTCTTTGACATGTCTTTCTTTAATTGGGCATCTTTTCTTCTGTGATTTTGCTGAATATTTTTTTGCTCCTTTGAGTTGGTTTTCTTCACCTTCTATATATATTATTCTTAGGTTTGATCTATTCACGGTTTCCCATATTTACCTAATTGGGTAACACCTTCTTTATGTCCTTTGTTTATTTATTAAATTTCTGTCTGGTAGTGCCATCCAGTGGTTAGAGTGTTTTTTATAATGTTTGCATAGTCTCCCACTATAAGTGTGTGTGGTTAAATGTGTGATTTGAGTTTTAGTAATGTTTCCTTTACAACTGTCAGTGATTATGTATTTGGAGCAAAAATGTTGAGTAGTGAGACTTCATCTTGATCGAGTTTTCCTTTGATGAATATGAATACCGTTCTTTAACTCTTTTGATTTCTTTTAGATTGTAGTCTAATTTGCTAGATGTTAAGATATTTATACCAGCATGCTTCTTAGGGCCATTTGCTTGGAAAATCTTTTCGAATTCTTTAACTCTGAGGTAATGTCTGTTCTTGAAGGTGAGGTCTGTTTCTTGTATGCAGGAAAAAGATGCATTTTGTATTTGAATCCTTTCATTTACTCTGTGTCTTTATATAGGTGAGTTAAGACCATTGATATAGAGGAATATTAATGACCATTGACTGTTGATTCTTGTATGCTTTTAATTTGCTTTTGGTGGGAGTGTGTTTTGTGAGTGATTTTTTCCTCTATTTGTTGCCTTTGGTAAAGTTTGTGAGGTATTGTTAGGACATTATGTAACTCCAAGTCTTTGAATCCTCCCCTGAATCCAGAACCTATTGTATCCATTGATAGAGATAGGCTGATATTGACTGTAGATACTGAGTAACATCTTGGATACTGATCCACATCTGTGGTGGATATTGGAGTTTCCCCAAACATGAGAAAGAGATCATTCAGAAAGAAAACACCTGGATTGTTAATGCAGAACTGTACTCAAGTAGATAAAGATACAGGATTCTACAGGTGAATCCCCAATTGTCATCTGTAGTTATAACACTGAAAATACCTAGAAAGCATCTTAAGTGAGTGTAATTTGGACACCACTTCGAATCACTTACCAGTCAACCCTCAGTAGCAGAAATGGAACTGAATGATTGGGATCACAATAGCACACAATATGAATTATTGAATTTAATGTAGACCAAATTTAATGAAAATTTCCCAGAAAGAAATACACTTAACAAGAAATTATCCAAGAAACCCTGAGGAGGAGCAAGGGAGATGGCAAGCAAACAATTCTCACCCACAGAATGCACACTACTGCAACTCTGTAGAATCCTTGCTCTTGCTCTGTACAAATCCCCCTGACAGACTGCAGGTATTGACCCTCTTCCTGTGGGAAGTCCACAGTCACACCACTAGGTGTCAGCACACAACAAAATAAAACACAGCAGGTTTTGTCGCCAGAATTCTGTTTTATTTTGTTTTGATTTTCTTACATGCAATTCTAGTTTATTATGGCAAAGGTGGAAATGTCACCTTCTCCACAATAGCAACCAGTAAACTCTATCTCCAAAATAACTCATTGCCAAAGAGATCTTTTTCAGATTTTAAAACAAAAAGCATTTACATGAGTTTTTATATCCTATTGTAAAACAGGAAGAGAGAGAGAGAGAGAGAGAGAGAGAGAGAGAGAGAGAGAGAGAGACAGAAAAAGGATATCCATCATTGCCTGCACAGTCCAGTTGCCTACCCTCCCTTTAGGAATTATGGACAAAGCTTCTGTGTCCTGTCACTTCTGAGGATTTGCCTGGCTGTTTAACTTGTGTCCTTCTGTGCATTGTACTCATCCAGCTGTGCATCCAACTGCTCAGCAGAAAGATGCTGCTTTGAGTTCCTGCTGGTACCTCTACCTCTTCCAATGCTGCCTCCACGGGTCCCTCTCTGGATGAGGCAACTACCAAAACGACCTGAGACTTTTTTCTCATGCGACCTCTATTCATTCTATGTGAAGTTCTTCTTTGTGAGTCAGTCTGTGATGTGACAAGCTGAATGTTCATGGGGTGGCCATCTAAAGGGACACCATTGTACTGTTTCATAGCCATCATGGCATCTGCCTTCTGTTTAAAGTGCACATGTGCTGTCCCTAAACTTCGTTTGGAGCGATTGTAGTGCACAGCTTCTGTCTTCAGTGTTCCAAAATCTTAGAAGAGTTCCTGAATATCCGTGTCTGACACCCCACAGACAAGGTGTGACACCAACAGCTTTCTGCCCATCTCCATGCTGGCTCCACCACAGAAGTGGCTGTCGAATTGGTCATGCTGCCACTTGTTGGAAAGTTGTTTAGGCCTGCTGTAAGGAGCCGGCCGGTTCCTGCCTCCTCCTGCAGAGCCACCATTCATGGTAGTCCAGTTCCTCAGAGATCTGCTGCCTTCATTCCCCCACACAGGGGCCTGCATGGCACCACCATGGCCGCCGTGGTAGCTGGCCCTGCTCCATCCCTGGCCTTTGCCACGACTGCCTTGATGGCTCCGGTTCAGCTTAATGATGTCATCCGAAGACATATCCATTTTGTTGGCCAAGGTGGTCTCAGAATCATACCTTTTTTCTCCAGAATTCTAATTCATGTTAATAAACCTAGAATCAGATATCAGGATTATACTGAAAAATTGGATTACAGACCAGTGTCAACACCACCTGGTTTAAAACTCCTTTTCTAACTGGGAAAATACTGTGCCCTGGTACCATGAAACAGGCTCAAGAGTGCAACATTAAGGACTCAGCACAAAAATACAAATACAAAAGCCCAGGTTGTTGTAGAAATCAGTATAGCAAAAGGGTAGCCTGTATCTCACTGAGATTCAGCTGTCTTTGCCTCACCCAGGGTGAGACAAAAGTTGTTTGCCACAAAGATGTCAAAACACTTTTCAGAATGCTATATTTAATTGACAGTGCATATTTCTCACATGAAAACTTAATGCTGGATAAAATTTCAATTTAAAATATCAGTGTTTACACCTATACCCATGGAACTCAAAAACGCTAATTTTGGGTTTGATTATATTTCCTGTTTGGGAATGCCTAGTCGCTACATTTTATGTGCCACCATTTGAATAGTGAAGTGATTTCACATGGAAGTGAGTATGGATGACTCTATATATCAAGAGCTTTGTCATTTCTGTGGTAGTAAAGACAACTGTTTGCATATATCACAGCATAAATTCAAATATTCTCCTAGATGATTCTATAAGAATATTTTTGTAATGAGTAGCAATAAAAGGGGAAGAAGAGTCCATTTCATATAATGTGAAATTTGTTCATAATGGTAAGACATCCACAGCAGAAATTCAGAGCCAAATTCCATACAAACAGCAGAGAAACTAATTGCACCCTTGAACATTTACCTCTTATGTCCCAGGCCAGAATTATCTGCCACTGTACTGGTGACTGGTGATTTTCCCTTGACTCCTGACTTGGAACCTGTGATGGTGTTTGGTATCTGTCCTTTTCCTCAGAACTCAGATCTGTACCAAGAATTCCCCACATTAAAGGCCTCGTTGTTCTATCTGTATTTTGTCTGTGACACTTAACCCTTTATCTTCACTGTAGAATGTCTCACTCCTCACTCACTTGGAATCCCAAAATCCAATTACTGAGAATTCTGTGGCTTCTTCCACTCGGCAGTCTTTCTCTTCAACCATCTAAAATCTATCCACTCTGCTATATATCTTTACAGGTGAGTGGTTCTGCCTCAACCCACCAGTCTGTCTTGTTGTCTCACATTACCTTCCACACAGTTAATTTCAGGATGCCTGTGGTCGCCTCCACACAGCCTATCCACATGATTGCTGCGTGCTTAAAGCAGAATTGAATGGAAGAGGTCTCTGCATCCCAGTATCTGTCCCACACAGTGAATCTTAGCCCTTCAGATAGAATCAGGTAACCTCACCTAAATTTAACTATGAAAATCTCAGGCTTCAATTTACACCAACAAAAACAAACTAAATATTATGCCTGCGTCCTATCTATAAAATATACCTAATAAGCCAAAATGAAATATTACAATTATGAATTGGGCAGAGAATTATGACTTGGGGTAAAGTAGACTCATGCCTTAAATCCCACCACAGGACAGGCACGGACAGGCTCATTACTGTGAGGTCAAAGACACTCTGTTTTACAGTTCAAGTTCCAGAACAGGCTCCAAAGACATACAGAGAAACCCTCTTTCTAAAAACCAAAACAGAAAACAGAAAAAAGTGCTGGTCAGTTATAATGCATGCCATTTATACCAACACTCAGGTGGCAGAGATCTGTGAGTTTGAGAACACCCTGGTCTACAATAGCTGGTTCCAGGACAGCTTTTGAATCCACAAAGAAACCATGCCTCCAACCCCCCCCAAATATGTGTCTCAATTAGTTAGTGGTCAGCGCAGGTTAATAGCCAACTTCTGAGTTCATCATTCACTGTACTGCTGTCACCAGTAGATGGTGGTCTTATCATTTTAGTAACTCAAAAACATGTTTGTCTTCTGTGGCTGATGCTAACTAATGTGCTTAGACCACCACCCAACACACACTGTCACCACCTACACCTAGGTGAATGCCAAGACCAAATGCAGAAAATAAGTAAGATATGTGTAGTTATATTTTGTTATAATCTAACAAATAAAGCTTTCCTGAAGATTAGAAAAACAAAGAGGCCAACCCCTAGCTTTTATCTCTATGTCAGTCAAAATGGGCAATACTGTCTCAAGGAATCCTCAGACTGCAATGATCTCCACCAAACCTCACATTGCACTGATCCTGTCTCCTCCTGCCTTATATTCCTCTCTCCAACCAGCCATCAATCCTGTTCTCACCTCCCTAGTCCTGTGAATAAAGGCTTGTGATCCTAATTGCAGGAATCAAAGGTGTGAGCTCCCTTTCTCTTTTAGACTGTATCATTCTTGTATATGCCAGTGAGGACTTGATCTAACAAAGATCCATCTGCCTCTGTATCAAGAGTACTGAGATTAAAGGCGTGGCCATATCTGCCTAAGACATGCTATTCTCTAGACTCCATACAGCTGTTGTAATCAGTAACCAGCCACAGATGTACTTACTTGCATTGATGCCACACTGGACCACAATCACTAAATCAGTTATAGGAAAGGGAAAGACTCATAGAGCCCTACCTTTACCTCTCAAATTCTCTCTATGGGTGCATTTTAGGATGAGATACATTTTCCTTAGGTGTAATATTCTCCTGAGCCAAGCTCCAACACACAGTTCCAAATCCTCAGTCTCACAAAAGTCCCAGTTAATCCAGTGGGTCTAAAGTAAAATCAATAGAGAGAAACACAGTGGAGTAGAAAGGTAGGTGGTGAGAGCAGGGAGTATTTGATGTGTGCCTGCACAAAACATACAGGCAGTGTGTGTATACATACAAAAGTGTGGGTGGGAAACTGGGATTGGAATATGTGTCACCATGTGATACTATTCAGTTGTATAGAAAAATTGATATCATGATGTTTTCAGCTAAATGTGTGACTCTAAAGAGATCGCCTTGAATGAGCCAAGTCAGACCCAGAAAGACAGAGAAAGTTCCTAGCTCTAAATCTTCAAATGAGAGTATAGAACCAGGAGTAACTGGAATAAACAGACAAGTAAAAGGAGATTCCTGTGGGGAGTGGTGGAACAATGGACAGTAGAAAAAACAGGAAACAATGATGTAAGAAAGAGGAAATGCAATATAGATTGTGTGTGTGTGTGTGTGTGTGTGTGTGTGTGTGTGATTAATGGTGAAGGAAGAGACATAAACTACAGGAGAGACAGAGAGAACAAAATACCATCATGGATGTCTGAAAATGTCATAAGGATTTTTACTGTTATCATCTATCAAAATGGCTATAATATATTTAAGTCTCTGAAAGGATATACAGTTAGAGCATAAATGATAATTTTCTTTGTAAGCTGATGATGCCGCTCAAAAGAACCACAAATTTCTAACAAATCACCCACAACAGCCTGCTTTGATATTGTTGGTCACTGCACTCCTTGAGATTTCCAAAACATTACAGTCTACTGTGGTTGTCCACCTTCCCTCCCAGGAGTAGCATGTGAGACACTACAGTTGATGAAGCCATGTGCTTCAGCCACACCAAGTAGACTTGATGGGAAACAGAAGATATAGCCTCCTCCCTGAGGGCTAGCTTTGCTGGTATCATAAGGTGACATACAAGCTTTTAAGAGAGGAACCAACAACCTACACAGGTATGAAAATTATGCACCATAACAAACATCAACCATGCACAATAACATGAAGGGTGCTGTAGTGGCACAAACAAAATTGTGGTAACCAACAGCTTCTAATTGGACTTAAGTCCTCTTCAACAAGAGGGAAATCATGTCCAGCACTGGAATCCTAGCCTGTTTCTGGGAGTTAGGAAGGATAGATCTTGGAAGAGAACCAAATCTACTATGCATGAATCACATGCATATTCATATAAAATTGATTTGCCTCCTACTATCAATTCTCATGTGGAAATTCTAGTAGCTATAGCTGGATAATTCTGTGATCTTTGTCAGTAGATATCTCTAAAACTGTTTATAGTGAAACAGACTGAGGCAAAAGTGAATTTGTCTCATCAGATCGTTAGCTACTGTCTCTTCTCACTCTGTTTTCGATGGCTCCTTGTTTGGCTCCACAGATGAGCAGGTCTGGGTAATCAGTGAGCCCTGCACTTGAGAAAGAGATCATTAGAAAGTACCTAGATTTCTAACTCAGTACTATACTCAGTAGATAAAGATACAGGATTCTACAACTGGTTCTCTATTGTCATGCAGAGTCATAGTACAGAAAATACATAGAAAGCATCTTCAGTGAGTGTTACTTGAATGCCACTTCTAATCACTTCTCAGTCAAATATCAGGAGTACAAATGGAACTGAATGTTTGGGACCAAAATACCATAAAAGAATATGATAAATAATTCATTATACATCAAATTTGTTGGAAGCCTTAAATTTGCCAAAGGGAAATACACTTTAGATGTAATTTTCCAAGAAATACAGAGGATGAGCAAACAAGATGTTCTCACCCACAAATGCTAGACTTCATCAATCCTATGACATTATTTCTGAAAACAAAACACTGTAAGTAAACTGCAGATATTGACCCTCATGATGTAAAATGTCCACAGTTATATCACTAGGGTTTACAAATCACAAATTAAAACAAAACAGGCTTTGTAGCCAGAATACTAAATAGTCTTAATAAACCCAGAGGCAGAAATCAGAGTTAATGCCGAAAGATCGGAGAATCAAAGACCCAGTCCCAAGTGAGAACTCTTACCTCTCCTGAATCCTCAGGCCCAAAGGAGGAGAACCCGTGTGTCTAGCAATCCTCAGACTGAATGGGGTGAGCTGGCTCTCTTCCTGTCTTATATACCTCCCTCTGATAAGTCACAACACTTTCTGTCTCCACCTCCCCAGTGCTGGGATTAAAGGTGTGTGTTCAGTTTCTCTTTGAGAATAATTCAATCTCTTGTAGTGCATGGTGGCATTGAACATTTCCTCATTTCAAATGCTTGGATTAAAGGTGTGTGCCACCACTGCCTGGCCTCTACTGCTATCTAGTGGCTAGCTCTATACTTTGATTTTCAGACAAGCTTTATTTGTTAGAGCATAAACAAAATATCACCATAAATTGGAACAACAGTTTTTGTGCACACCTTTAATCCTAGTACTCAGGAGAAACAGGAGAGGAACTCTCTGATGTCTGGTTTAGTGTGTTTTACATGTTGATGCCAGGGTAATACACAGAAAGACTGTGAGCTCAGGTCTCAAACATAGTAAACAGAAGAACTAAAAATAAGTTTGGTCATATGTCTATGGACAGAGTGGTTACCTTGCACCAAGCAGAAAAAAGACATTTCTGGATATTTTTCTAATAGAGATGAGCTGACATAACTCTTAAAAACATGCTTTTAAATTTTATCCTGTATTATAATACATTCTCTTTTTTCCTCATTTCCCACACCCTGTGGACATGGTTTCTCTGTGCAATCCCAGCTATACTTAAACTCCTACTGTAGTCCAGGCTGGAATGAATCTCCAAGATCCACCTGCTTCCCGAATGCTAACAATACCTGCTTTATAATGCCTTTCTAACTGTGAAAATATTGTGATCTGATACCATGCTCTACAGTGCCACATTAAGAAGTCAGCGCAAAAGCACACATTTATTTTTCTTTTCTTTTCTTTTCTTTTTTTATCTTTGACAGCATCTCAGCATGAAGCCTTGTCTGTAGTTGAACCCTCTATTGATTCCAGGCTCCTTAAAAAGCACTTTGATTCACCTGTCTTTGCCTGCCCAGTGGTATAATAAGTGCTTGCCACCAAACTGTCAAAGACTCTTTTTAGAATGCTGAATTAAATTTCAGTATGCCAAGGTCTCAGATGGAAAATTAATGATGGTTAAGAATTTCACTTTTAGGAAGTGAGGGCGTTCTGGCTGCGACATCTGTCAGCCCATTGATCTCCAGGGTTGATTCTGCTGATCTCGCTGGCTAGGCTGGTGTCCTCTTCCTCCCTCACTGCTCCATGTGCATCCATCCCGAAGCTGTGCTCTTGGTTGAAGAGGATTACCTTCCCGTATAGAGGAGACCAGTTTCCATTCAAGGGTATACAAGTAGCTGCAATGCCCTGCTAGAACCTCAAAACAAACTATCACAAATTTCACTTTGAAAAGTCACTGTGTATAACCCTACCTGCGTAACTCACTAAAACTCTATTTTGGATTCAATTATATTTACAGATTTGGAATGCCAATTCCCTAGTTTTATGTGGTTTAATACGGAAGTGAGTGTGGATGAATGTAACCTTCAAGAGCTTTGATCTTTCTACCAAAGCAAAGACTAATGTTTGAAAACATTAACATATAAATTCAAATATTCTACTAGATTATATTAAGGGAATATTTTGACAATGATAATGAATTCAAAGTTTATTCCAGTCAATATAATCACAAATTTGTGAATAAAAGTTACACACCCATAGCAGAAATTCTGAGAATTTTCATTGCAGACAAAACAATAGCACCCTGGGTCCCTTCACTCTTGTGTCCAGAATTTCCTGCTGCTGTGCAGTTAAATGATGACTTTCTCATCACCCCAGGACTGAAATCTGTGAGCTGTGGGTAGTTCTTAAGTCCCAGCCATTATCTGGCCTTTTCCTGAACACCCAGGGATGCACCAAGCAACTCTCTAACTGGCATGACTGTAATTTCTATCTGGGCCTTGGCCTTTGACACTTAAATCTTTGGCTCCACAGTGCAACTTTACAATACCCAATCATTTGGCATCTCAGAAGGCAATCACTGTGAGTCCTCTAGCTTTTTCCACTCTACAGTCTTCCTGGACACCTATCCAGATTCCAAACCCCTCCTCCCTTCTGTCTACAGGTGAGTGACTTTGCCCCTATCTACTACTCCTCCACTATCTTAGGATGCCTTCCACCCAGGTATTTGTCAGGATGCCCTAGACAGGCTCCTTAAGCCTCACAACATGCTTGCTGTCAGCCTAGAGCAGAACTGGATATAGCAGGATGCTGCATCCCTGTATCCAACATCTGCAGTGAGTCTGAGCCCTTCAGATAAAATCAGGCAACCTAACTTCAATGGGACTACCACCTTCCCTGGCTTCAATTTACACCAAACAATATCACACTAAATTTAGAAGTCACCATTCAAACACTATCAGAAAACTGAGAATCCAAAACAAAAACATTTCACTAATTGCTTTTGAAGAGACATTCCAGGAACTTGGATTTCAAGAAGAAACAGTTGTCTCAAGAGGTCAGTGGTCTCTTGGAGACATGTTGGAGCAGGAAGGTTGAATCAGGGAAAGAATAGTGAGCAGGATGAGAGATACCATAATAGAGGGTGTCATTACTCTTTTGTGGAGAGATGTGGCACTAGTGAGATTTCCAGGCATCTACAATTATGACACCACTTGGCCATCTAAGGAATAGTGGAGAGGCTACCTTAAATGTCCTCCCTTATAATGAGATTGACAACTAACTTTTATGTCATCTGAGAGTCTTCATCGAGTGGCTGATGATAGCAGAAGCAGACAACCACAGCTAAACACTGAGAACACTCCAGGAACCCAGTTGCAGAGGGAGGAGTGATGAGCAAATTGGTCAAGAATGTGCTGGTGAAACCTAAAGAAACTGTTGACTTGAACAAGGGGAACACCAGGGACCCCACACTGATAAATGAGAGGCCATCATGGAATTTATCCAGATGTCCTAATATTATGACAGACTATGGATAATCCCCATGGAGGGCCTCAGCCTCCCTGAGGAAATGAGTGTGGATTGGGGGATTAAAGGATTGGGGGATTGGTGGGAGGGCTTTATCGGAGGAGAGGGAGAGGGACCTGGAATTGACACATGAAGCAACCCAGTTTCTATTGTAAATTTAAAAAAATAGCTTACACATGCCATTCTGTAGACCCCACACAAATAGCTTAATCAGTAACCAAAGTACTTACATTCACTAAACTCACACTAGACTACAATAAGTCTACTAAAGAGAGGCACACAGGATCATACAGTTTCCCTCTGGAATGTTGTCTATGGATGGATATTCAGAGAAGAATCAGAGCCTTAACTGTACTCCCTTGTTGAGCCCACCAGACTCCAACACATAGCTCCAAATCCACAGTGTCACACATGGCCCTGGCTAATCTCAGTGGCTTCTAAAAAATGAGTAAACAGGAAATAAAAGAGAGATTGGTTGGAAATTTGGACTAGGGTAATAGAGAGATAGGAGGTGAGAGTGAACAGTGTTTACAGTATGCATAAACAAACTCACAAAGACTATGTGTATATATAAATTTATTTGGGTGAAATAGTTTTTAATGGAAAAAATGGTTTTTTGAATAATCATTTCTCTGTGTAACACTGGCAATTCTGCAAGATTCTTTTTAGATTCAGTTGCCTAAAATACCAAAGGTCTTTTTACCATTGCATTGGCCCTGCTAGTAATGATGGCTTATGCCATCCTGCCCTGATCAGAATTTTTTATGTGACTATATCAATCAGTATTTTCTCTGTTGGCTTTATAATTTTATCTGTTTATTTTCTTTGTTTAAAGTGAGTTTTTGTCTGAGAATCAGTCTGGCTTCAGTGGCACTCCCTTTATTAACCTAATTCTACAAAGCCTCTTTGTAGAATTATTAATTCCCACCCTAATTAGTCTTATTAAGAAAAGTACAAAACCAGATATTGAGGGTGAAAACTGAGTGATCAGGGAAGGTGAGCAAGCCACTATAGCATCCTTATCTCTCTGAATCCTCACAGATGAATGGAGGAGATCCTGTCTCTACAAATCATCAGATTCAATGAAACTACTTCCTGTCTCTACCCACCTTGTAATCTTGTCTCCACCTTCCTAATGCTGGGAGTAAAGGCTTGAACCAGCACTGGAATGCTGTTTCCCTTTCCCACTGTTTCAATCTCGTGAAATTAAAGGTGTCCTTGAACACCCAAACTTTTGTTTCCTCTTCCCAAGCGCCAGGATTAAAGTTGGGAGCAACCCCTTCCATGGCCTTGTCTGTTTCTCTTTTAGATTGATTCAATTTCTTGTCACTCAGATAGGCCCTGAACTCCTGATTTCCCCTCTTCATTCTCTGGATTGCTGGGCCTAAATGTATGCACCACCATATCCTGTCATCTTTGGTTCTCTAGTGGCTAGCTTTGCCATCTGAACTCTCAGCAAGATTTACTTGTCAGAAGACAAGCAAAATATCATAAAACATCAACCAACACCTCACTCAGTGGACTTAAGACACAGTTGACAAAAGAGAAACAAATGGTAGTACTGGAAATCTAGCTAGCTACTCGTAATGGAAAAGACATGAATCTTTTTGACAATACACGTGGACCACTTTACTAAACCATCATATTCCCTTACAGATAACTAAACATTTTTCTTTTTGACATCTAATGATCTTAGTTTTTCCTCCTCAATATGAAACTTCTTTTGTCAACAGAAACCTCTAAAAATCCATAACTAAACAAATTGAAGAGTTATGAAGCCCAAGGCCAATGGATTCATCTGTGAAACACTCATGCATATGAGGGTCAAGCATCACTTTAGAAGAGAAGTATGAATGTTCAAGGAAGCAGAAGAGTAGGAATTTGTTCTGATGTTGTTTCCTATTACATTTTTCAACGTCCTTTAGTATAACAGAAATACACACACACACACACACACATATGCATATATATGTGTGATGTATTGAATTAATCACAACACAATGTCCAGTTAATCCACCAATAGCAATGGTTGGGTGTAACAGAATGTCCACAAATAAATACTGTATTTTCTTTGTCCACAAGGCTGATTGTCTCAGATGTACTTTTGTATATGCTACATCCCAAAGAAATAGGATATTTTTCCTATGAATGTATGTGCTAGCAAGGAAATAAATCAAAAAGAGGAAGTGAACAAAGTTTGTTAAGAGAAGCTTTTCTGTTTTGCTAGCCGCTTTGTTTTATCACCTGCCAGCCACCTGGGCTCTGCCGCTTTGTAGTCCCCAAATAAACACACAAGACGCTGTATTAATTATGAAGCTGCTGGTCTTGCTTGTTTCTTACTGGCTAGCTCTGACTTAAGTAATTACCCCAAAATTGTTAATCTAAGTATTTCTCTTACCAGAGAGGTTTCTGGGCTTCCTACCCCAATGGCGTTACATCTCGAACTCTCTTGTGTTTCTCCTTCCCGGAATCCTCCTGGACTCCTAGTCCCTCCCATCTAGGTTCCTATTTGCTCAACAGTACTTTATTGACAAATAACAGGCAAATAACAAGACTTCCCCAACATCTCCTCTTTTCTGTTTAAACAAAAGAAAGGTCTTAAATTTAACATAGTCAAATTATATATAACAGAAGAGTTATCAAGTAAGAATACAGTTACAATATTTTGTCTATCAACATTTAGCAAGATTTAAAGAAAATATCATCTATCTCATTCTTGTGAGTCCAAAGTCCTATATGTAGTTTATCTCTTATCATGACTAAGGAAAACTATAATTATAACTATCTATCTTTAACTCCATCAAAGACCACAGAAGGATAATATATAAACACTAGGATTGACAGAGACATCTTACTGCCTGGACAGTCACCCGAAGTTCCTTTGTAACGTTGGGGCATCCATCTTCAGCCCATAGGCCACAATGGATCCAGAAGATATCTCAGCCAAGCAGGAAATTTCAAACTGTCCAACTGCATCAGCAGTCTGTCAGCCATTTTTCTGTGTCCTGCAGAATGTCCCGTAGACTCTTCCATGAAGCAGGAACCCTGTAAGACTGAGTTCAGCAGTCACTTTCCTGTGGGTCCTGCATGTCCAGATTATACAACAACAGTCAGTCTAGGCAGGAGGAGTTTCTTGCCCAAATGGCTAATCTTGCCATGTTGAAAGCAAACTCCATAACAAGTTTCTTCGATGCCCATCTTCCTCTCGGACGTAATTGGTGCTGCCAGGAGCAGACATTTCTCATTGTTAAGAAAAGCCCTAAACCATTTTAAATGCCATTTTCTGAAGGTCTTTGAGAGGTTTGAAGACTGTTTATCTATCTCAAATATATTTCTGTATATCTAGAAAATCTAATTTACCTAACTATAAATTCTATTATAAGTAACTATCTATAGTCTGTATTCAATTATGCATTACGTTTTAAAAGATCAGTATAAGCACAATACTTAATCAAGAGGAGAAATATACATATCACAAAATTGACCTTGAATTCATATCAATAAAGGAAAAACAATACCCATAACATAATTACCCTTTTTACCATTAACAAGAGATCGGCTGTGATCATTAGCCAATTATAAACAATCCCATTGAAATGAAAACAAAGATTTATAAACAAGATGGGAATTGGGACGTCGCTCATTCCAAACTGCTTCTTGCTGTAAGGGGGCGCCGTTCATACAATGGGGATCATGACAAAACTCAGAAACTTGTATACGTCCGTATTTTCGGGGTCTGTAAAACTGCATCATCTTAGCTGTTTCAATATTTGGAACACCTGGTCCACTGCTTCCGGGGGTCTTGGTTCGTCAAACCACAGAAGCATGGAAGGAATCCTCAGCTTTTCATTTTCTGTAGAAACATAAGCAAAATCTCCTTTTCCAAGTAACATATCCATGTACTTAAATTTTGAAGTCAAGGCATTTTCAAAAGATATAATTTGAATTAATTCAGCAGCATTTATAATCAAGTGTACTTCAGTAGCTGTTCCTTCCTTAGCAATGAAAAAACTGAAAAACATAATAGTGTACAGTATCCAGACTCTCTGTGTATTTTCCATCTTTACGTGTCTTATTTATTTATCTATTATTACTTTATTGCTTTTACTTTTATTTATTTTTCTTTGAGACTGGGTTTCTCTTTGGAAATCTGCCTGCCTCTGCCTCTGGAGTAATCCTACCGGCGTGCGCCACCACAACGCCGGCTTTTCTATTTATTTACCACTTTGCTGTTTCATTTCTCTCTCAATCTCACATATATATTGAAACACACTGTAAACCTTTAGAGGTTTCTTCATCCAAGTCTGACTTTACTGTAAATCTTTAAGTTTTTCTGGCCACGTGTCTTATCTGTTAAAGCCGTGGCTCTTTTAAACTCCTGCCTTCCAAGATGGCGGGCGAAAGAGTGACTTCAGCTTACTGCCTCAGTCCATGCTGACATCCGGCAAAAGCTGCCACTTCCAGCTGTACGTACACACCTTTTAATCGTTAGCAGAGTCTCTTAAAACAACCTTGCTGGCTGTTTATTTTTTTTTCTTTTTTATGCCGAGTCAGGAAGACTCCCGTAAGCGAGCCGCGTGGATCTCGGCTAGTGGCTAGCAAAACAGAGCACAACTGAGAAAAATGTTGCTACCAAAATCTGTGCTTCTCTCTGTTCTTCTGTTTCTAAAATTCCTTTAAAGCTTTTGTTATTTTGCGTGGAAATTCATGATCCCACTCCTGATCACCATTTTGTTAAGAGAAGCTTTACTTTTTTGCTAGCCGCTTTGGTTTATCACCTGCCAGGCACCTGGGCTCTGACGCTTTGTAGTCCCCAAATAAACACACAAGACACTGTATTAATTATGAAGCTGCTGGCCTTGCTTGTTTCTTACTGGCTAGCTCTGACTTAAGTAATTACCCCATAATTGTTAATCTAAGTATTTCTCTTACCGGAGAGGTTTCCAGGCTTCCTACCCCAATGGCGTTACATCTCAAACTCTCTTGTGTTTCTCCTTCCCAGAATCCTCCTGGACTCCTAGTCCCTCCCATCTAGGTTCCTATTTGCTCAACAGTACTTTATTGACAAATAATGGGCAAATAACAAGACTTCCCCAACAAAAGTTTTCCTATTTTCCTGTCCTTATATAATCTTCCAGCACAATGTGTGGCTACAACCTCTCTACCATCATCAATGGTTTGTTCCCTTCAGTTTAACAGTATGTATTAAGGGAATGTGTTGCACTATATCACAGTTTCAGACAAGAAGTGGACTAACTCACTTTGAAACTGGCAAACCTAATATCTTTCAGGTTTCTCTCAATTTCTGGATGTTCATTCATTGCAGATGCTGTCAGTTTGGCAAGGAAGAATAACTGACAACACTATTATTGACAAAAGATATGTTTATACAATCTCATCAATGGTCTACCCAACAAGAGCTGAACAAATAAAAGAACAAGGGATTTGCCATGGTGGATGGGAAAAAAACACAGGATGATTCTGGATCACACTGGACACACTGTGAATCAGAATTCAGTGAAAACTATATTAATTTCCTGAGTTCCATAAGACCCTGCTTTAACTGGAGGGCAGCAACGATTCTTGGGTTCCCCTGGAATGAGTATCAATTAAGAACCAGTATTCAACAGATCCTTGAAAGTCTCTTTGTTTCCTACCCCTGATGCCCAGTTACCCTTGTAAAAGGCTGTAGGTGTCTCTGGCAAAAAACTGGAGAAAGGCTAACTGAAAACTTTTAGGTGTCTTAATAGGATCCTTCCTTAACGTAACCTGGCCACCCATTCATTCAAGCACTTCAGGGTCTACAAACTGGCTCAAGTCTGGAAACTGTCCAACGTTGCCATTTACCATGAGCCTATGCAGGCTTTCTTTCATTTTATTTATTTTTTCCTCATAAAGATCAAACAGCTGTGCCATGGAATTCTTATTTATTTCATGCATTGAAAGACCACATGAATCATGTCAGTTGAAAATTCATCTTGTCAGGGCTGACCATGACATGTTATGCCATTATGAGAATTGTCATGTCTAAGTTGACCATTATGAAAATTATGTTCACCTTCTGTCTGGTAGTTCAATGCTGTAAACTGTTACTTGCTACCCCAGAACCCACTTAAACCAAGTGCATTGTATTCATCCTCCTGAGCAGCAGAATCTCTAACACTAATGTGTGGCTCAAGGACTAGGGTCACAACAATAATTTACAAATTTGCTAGTGCCCTGTCACTATATTGTGTCTTATAGGACTGGGTTTTACACAACAATCACACTTTAGTACTGAAATTTCCCTAAGCCTCAAAATCCTTTCAGCATCGCTAATCCAAAAGATATCATGCACAAAAAACTACATTCCAGTAGGCCATCTTTGATAAATGATCCAGGCAAACAGTGAAAATAATTTTTCACACATTTTGCAACTGTGTGAGCTTCCATATTAAACCTAGAATCTCCACTCAGAAGGCCGGATCAGTTAACTCAGCCTTATCAAGTATTATATTCCTTTCACAATTATCCCACACCCTTAAAATGCATTACTACAACACTCCCCAGACTTCTGTTTGAAAAATCTAGCAAAATCATAAAGTTCCTAAAAGGTATAGCACACTTCCTCATGAACTACATTTTCTACCTCTGCTCTAGGTGCCTGCTTTGCATTGCATCTCGGTGTCTAGAAGCAACTATAGATGGGCTTGAGGGACACTGACATTATCTTGCCTGACATGTTTTCAGAGAAAGTCACTATTGTTTTAAAAGACACTAGAAATGAGTGATAATATCAGCATTTCGGTGGGTGACACTGAGAGTATTAATTCCTCATGTGAAATATACCCTTGATCATCTGATGGTTCAAAATTCTCACAATTACTTGGTTCCTCCAATCCCATCCCAAGTTATAGAATCCCTCTCTTTACCAAGTAATACCCTTCCTTTAGCAGCTGACAAACTCTGAGGCTCAGACTTGAATTTTCACTGTAGCTCAGCCCTCCACATAATGTGAGTTTCAGTTTAATGTCCTGCAACTCTAGCTCTGTGACTGCAGCAGAGAAGATTCTCTTCCTAGGCATTCTTAGAAAACCTTAGACTGTTTAGTGGCATCTGGATCTCTTCAATTTTATCATTACATTCCTGTTGTCCTTTACTTCCTTTTGAGGATGATTAAGTTTCTTATACATATACATACATACATACATACATATGAATGTGTATATACATATACATACACACAGATATTCATTTGTACATTATTTAGGTCTTGTTAATTTAAGTGAATGTGTTTTGTTGTTTCTTTGTAACAATTCTCCTAAAAATTTTAAAATATTATCAACAGGAAAAATTTAAATACATGCAACATCTGTACATATAACATCTAGAAAAGTGGACATGAACATTGATCTGGTACATGGTTCCTAGAGAGTCAGCCATCTCTTTCTTTTTATCTTCCTTAAGTTTCTCATTCAGGAACAATGACTGGATAGATGTCTTGCTGTCTTTCATAAAAGGGGTCAACACAAAGAAGGAAATCATTAATACTGACATGCCATTAAGAACAAAGCCAACCACATGAAAACAACCAGGCAACAGAACATGATCATGTGTCTAGACAATGATTACAAATCCAGGAGAGCCTGGAATGACATTTAAAGCTTGAAGAGAAAATCAGTATCAACTGTGTTATTACATAGAGAAAAAGTCTATCACAAAACTGATAGAGACATAAGGGGAGAGATAAATTGGAATTGTAGACAAAGGTAGTAGAGATGTAGGAGGTGAGACTGGGCAGTGTTTGAGGTTTACATGCACAAACACTCACAGAGAATGTGCGTGTATGAAAGAAGACTCCTGTAGGGTGTGGGGGAATAATGGGCAGAAGAAAATTAGGAAACAGTGATCTAAAATATTGGGAGATGGTATATGGAGGTGTGTGTGTGTGTGTCGCACCTGCTACAAGCCTGTATTCAAGAATGTGGCTAGGGTGTTGGGATTGATGACACAGCGACCAGTCGGTTGCCTTAAGACATCTTTATGCTCCCCAAGAAGGCTCAGGAGAACTTCCCAAGAAAACGCTTCCCACCAGAAAATCTTCTTCCATACATACATGTACACATCTCCCACACACACCACTCTTCTCCCTCCTGGCTGGTGGTTAAATTCCTGACACCAGAATCGGTGACCACGGCAGGGGGCTGGAAGTGGCTAGCCATCTGGAAGATCAAAGTCAGGGTGTTTCAGTGAACAAGCCCTTATTGAGCCCTTATCAAGAACTTATGGCACTGGATTGTTTTCAGTAAACATGTTTTCAGTAAACATTGTCTCACAGCTGCCTGCTCCCAGGCTGATGGAGGAGTGGGTTTCCGGCCAGGGTCTGTGGTCCACACAATTCCTCCTTTTTTACTTTCTTATGAAGCACTCCTGTCTTAGGTCAAATGGGGTAGCCCCCATCCCGTCTTTGTGGTACCTGGCTACCCCTGCCTTAGGGGGTGGACTCTATCCCACAGGTTGTCCATCACCAGAGAACCCTCATCTTAGAATCATCTGTAATCAGGCTTTATGGCTATCAAGATTGCCATGGTCTAAGGCACGTTTGAACTCAGCATGAAGCCAGAATGCCTACTGCCACTGTCACCATTCCTAGGACCCCCACTGACATAGTGCCTCTCTGTCATCTACCCATCCCCAGATCTGGGCCATAGCATTCTACCACCAGCCTTTCTTTGCTACAAGAGTGATTTACAGTTACAATTTGGTAGTCAAAACAGTGATAAAGTTTACAATCATTCCAAGATCTAAGTAGGAAAGCATTTAGAAAGTGAACTTGCACAGATACATTAGTTACAATAATTGATTCTACACATGTAACATTATAAAAATATGAACAAGAGGCTTCTTGCACTATTTACAGAGTACCAATTATTCCTGTGGTGATGTAGTTTGTTGATGTAACATCAGTAGCCTCAGTTGAATATGTAACTTGAGTTAAAGTCTTCTTTTTGTCACATTAGGACCAATTGCATTTCTCCAGAATAATACACTGGCATAGGTGCGATTCCAGAAGCAGGAACCACCAAGTCTGATATTTCAAGTGACCATGTCCTGTTCAAATACTGAAAAGAGGATTTTGCCACTCATCACAGTCCATACCAATGTCCAAATGTTGAATTTCCATGTAGAATGACAAAAGCTATAAAGGAATTTTAGAAACAAAAGGACAGAGTGAAGCACGGCTTTTTGGTAGCAGCATTTTCTCAGGCGGGCTCTGTTTTGTTAGCGGCAAGCAGAGACACACAGGTGGCTTAAGGTTGGCTTCCTGACTCAGTATAAAAAAAATCCCAAGGACAACAAGGTTCTTTTAAGAGGCTTTGCTAATGATTTAAAAGTTGTACTTATAGCTGGAAGTGGCAGTGACCACATCTCCAAGCCAACAGCTGGAGTCACGCTTACGCCCGCCACCTTGGAAAAAAATGGCAGTTTAAAACAGCAGTGGATTTACAGATAAGACACGTGGCCAGAAAAACATAAAGATTTACAGTAAAGTCAGATTGGATGAACAAAACCTCTAAAGTTTTACAGTGTGTTTAAAATATATGTAAGTTTGAGAGACAAAATGAAATGGCAAAGTGGTAAATAAATAGAAAAGCCAGCTGTGGTGGCTTGCTATGAGTTGTAGGGAGGAGGATCAACTGAACAATCTGCTCTCCTGCTGGGATGGAAACAACCCCACTGGCCACTGGTGTCATTATTTTAATCTCTCCCTTGCTATCCTGATCTATAACCCCAGGGTGTCCCTGGATGCCTCGAAGGATACTACTGGACCATCCTAAGAATAGTCCAACTGTGCCTGGGGGCAATGGCCCATGTACTCCAGTAGGGAGGGCCTGGATCACCATCTCGGGTATTAGGACTGCCTGGGAACAGGGACCGATGTCCAATCCTGCACTCCCTGAAGTGGCTCTAAGGAGGTCTGAGATATGAAGGGGTTGCTCTGGGGAAGAAAACGAATCTTGCTGCTGCTCACAGCAGGGGTCATTGCCCCATACACATTGGTTTTTGGGCCTTGGGGGGGCATCTTGCAGTTTTTTATTATTATTAGCAGGAAGGAAATTGCCCCCTAATCAGTTCTACAGTAGCAGTCAGTGGACAAATGATATCCCCTTTGGCTTACCTGGACCAATAAGTGGAGCAGGAGACTATGGTGCGATTTTTCCTGCCACTGGAATTGAAGACTCAGCAGTAGACCTCAAGCACAGGCAGCTGGTCTAGTCCTAGTTCTTGGGGTAGAGCAGGGAACTACGGCTCTGGCAACACTGCTGGGATGGAAGCCTCAGTGGCAGAGCCCAGGTACAGGCAGGCAGTCCGGAAATGGGCTGCCTGTTATTAAGGTCTCTCTCATCTGCATTTCTCCACAATGGACAACTCTGGTCTTGCAGGTATAGATTCACTAGTCCCTGGTGGTGTCATATTTGTTTTTCTGTTGGTTGGGGTGTTTTTATAATGTCTCCTCCCCGTCATTTCTTCCTATGGATGCAGAAGGAGTCTCTTCATCCCCTGGTCAGTATGTGACCAGTGGGTGGGAGCAGTTCCAATACCCCGGTGTCTTTTGTCTTTCATGGATGAAAGCCATCCTAGTATCCAGACCTTGGCAAACTCTGAGTAGGATAGCCCCTCAACTCACCTGTCCCGTGGGTGGGCAATGGTATTTGGAAGCTGCCAGTCTCTGGGTGAGCTGAATCCTGTCATGATGTGATACAGATCTGATGTGTGTAGTTCTCAGGTCTCCGCTGGTTCTGCTCAGGCCACCAGAAGTTAGGCTCTATACCTATTGTTCATAAGTTTGGCCTTTTCCTAGTGTACCATTAATCTTGGATATTTATTCTTAAGTCTTTGCTGGACTTAATATTTTGTTTAGTTGTTGAATCTGTTTCTCCTAGAGCATCGTCCAATGCCTGAGATTCTCTCTTCCATCACTTATCTTCTGTTGGTTATGCTTGCATTTGTAATTCTTGATTTTTTACCCAGATTTTTCTATTTCCAGGATATCCTCAGTCTGTATTTTTTATTGTCTCTATTTCACCTTTCAAGTCTTGCATTCTTTGAATTGTTTCCTTTACTTGTTTGGTTGGCTTTTCTTAGCTTTCCTTCTTTTCTTTAAGAAATTTCTTTATTTCTTACAATTTTTGGATTGTATTTTCCTCCATTTCTTGAATTTTTGTTCATATTTACTTCTGTTTCTTTAAGGGATTTTCTCAGAAATTCTTTGAGGATCTCTATCATCTTCATAAATTTGATTTATGGTGCTACTCTTCTGTTTAATCTGAGTTTGGATGTTCAGTTATTGCTGGAGTGGAGTCCCTAGACTCTGGTGGCATCATATTGATCTTTCTGTTGTTGACTGTGTTCTTATACTGTCTCTCCCTCTCATGGTGGGTACAGGTTCAAGGTTCTCTTCCGGGGGATGCAAGCAGGTCCAATACTTTGATGGCTCTCTTCTTCCCATGGTGTGAGGCAGCACTAACACCTCGACTTCCACAGATTCTGGATGGACAGTTCTGCTGTGAAGGGTTCACCCATGTGCAGTCCCCAGGCCTTTGGAGGGCAGTGGAAGGAGGGCAGGAAACAGGCTCCCACCTACCTCCTCCAGTATGTGGAGGTAGTACCTCCAACATGATGCATGCAGACTCTAGGATGGGATGGGCTTCCACGATGAATTCCCAAGAGGGAAATGCCCAGGCCTTAGGAGGCTCCAAATTGGGCACAGGAAAGCAGCTTATTTCTTATGTCCATTTTTGGTACTATCTTTTTGTAATACTTTACTGTGTGATAATGTCACCAATTTTGTTAATATGGGTTTTTGACAGCAGCAGAATGATGTAACCTTGCTTCACCTGTAGTATGATTTTTCACTGGGGAATTCCTACCACAGTTAATTAGAGATATCAATAACCAATTATGATTGATTCCTAAATTTTGTTGTTATAGTTTTGTTGGTAGTGGTATTTGTGTGTGTGTTTCCCTAATTTTCCTTTATTGCTCTGAGTTCACTTATTCCCTGTATTATTCATGGTTGTTGTGAATTTCCTTAGGTTGGAGTTTTCCTTCAATCACTTTCTGTCACATTGTTTTGTACATAAATACTGCTTAAACTTTGTTTTTTTCTTGAATCTGTTAATAATCGAAAGTTTTATTGGGTATACTTGTCTGAGTCTGCATCTGTGGAATCTTAGAGTCTTCTGTACTTCTGTATAGGCTGTTTTTTCTTTTAAAATACATTCAACTCCTGAAATTCTCATGCTGCCCCACAATAATTTTGCAGTTTCCACTGATATTCCAGAGGTATAAGACCTTGAGACATGAGAATTCTCAGAGAAATTCAATGGAAAAAATAGTGTGTTTGTCAGTGTACTCTATGAATCCTACAACCTGCATTCTTGGTCTCCAAGAGTCCCACTGATCTTTCTCTGCCTAATAATTTGGAGGAACATGACAGTCACCTCTGAGTGAGGAATCTAAATGAAACTTTGTGTTTGGACCCATAGGAGGCCTTGGCCATGCACTGCTGCTTCCACGTCATAATGTGAGGTAGATAGCACCAGATTCCATGGTGGAAGTACCATTCAGGCTAAAAAATCCATCATGGATACAGCCCCAGTTGTGAAAACTAAAACAAAACAACATGTACATAGTGAAGAGGAAACTGTTAATCTTCAACCATTGCTGTTTGGCACCATACTTGGGCTTCTGGATAACTCTTCTGGTTAAGAGAATTGTGTCAACACAGAATATGATCTCTGTGTTTAAAGCTCACCACAGAAAGTCTCCATGGTACACTGGTGCAATTGTCAGCCTAGCAATACAAACTTATGGGGAATCCAGGCTACATAGTAGAGCTCTAGAATCTGGAACTGCCACAGGACTTCTCATCTGTGAAAGAAAACATAAACTAATTTTTATTATTTTAATTTTAAATAGCTTGCTTCACATGCCAATCCCAGTTCCCACTTCCTCCCCTCCCCCAATTCCCTCCCACCACCTCCACAGCCTCCCACCCTATCACCACTTCCTTCCACAAAGGGGCAGGAAGTGGCGATAGAGTCTGCCATTTCACTCAGGGCAGGGTCCAGGCAATCTCCTAAGAGACCAGGCTGAGAGAGCCTCCCTCTTTGTGTTATGGACACACGACTTCCGTTTGTATGCCAGGGATAAACACTGATCAACTGCCCAGGGCGCCATAGGTTGCCCAGGCCTTCTCACTGACTCTCACACTCAGGGGTTCTGGATCAGTCCCATGCCGGCCTCCCAGCTGTTGTTCTGGGGTCCAAGAGCTCTCCCCTGTTTTTGAAAAGCCAGGCAACCCAGGACTGGTCTGTAGGCTGGAAGTGTATTGGGACTGTTCATCCCTGGAAAGAAAGGTGTCCTGGCATTTCAGAAAGCCATACTAACTGAAGCTGGGGAATGGTGCATTATAGTCTTCCTGAAGAATATATCAATCCTGTTCCACTCTTGGAGAGAGGTGTTACAGCTGAGTTCTGCCCTGTTCCTTTAAGGGATGATCCTAGTAGAGCTACCTGCTTCTTCGTAGGCCCAAGACTTTACATCTTCAAATACAATCTGGTTAAAAATCTCCTCCTGCTCTGAAGAAAAGTTCTTACTCATCTCTACTATAGCCCTGCTCAGTCCACATAGGAAACCATCCCTGCATTTTCTTCTATTCATGCTCAGTCCCCCAAGGAAATGACCCAGGAAGTACTACTTTTAAAACATATTTTATTGAAAATAAAAACAATCTTATTTTGCATATCAATACCTGTTGCCTCTCCCTCCCTTCTGTCCTGCCATTCCCCTCACCATCATCTACCCCAACCCTCCAACAACTCCTCAGGGAGGTTGAGGCCTCCCATGTGAGTCAAAAAATTCTGTCCCATCATTTTGAGCAGTATCTACATCTTCCCCCTGAGTATCTAGGCTGAGAGAGCATCTGGCCATAGGGAATGGGCTTCCAAAGCCCATTCCTGTAATAGGGGTAAATACTGGTTCCACTTCCAGAGACCCCATAGACTTCCCAAGCCATTCAATAGACACTATGATCACGGGGCCTGGTTCAGTCTCATGCTGGTTCACCAGTTGTTAGAAATGGATCCGTGATCTTGTTCTTGCCTAGGTCAGCTGTTTCTGTGGTTTTCCCCAGCATACTCTTGACACTTTTGCTCATAACTCCTTCCTCTCCAAACCTGGATTCCAGAGATAATCTCAGTACTTAATTCTGAATGTCTGCTTCTACTTCCATCAACTACTGGGTGAAGGATCTATGATGACATTTAAGGTTGTCATCAATCTCATTATAGGGGAACAGTATTTAAGGTAGTCTCTCCAATAATGCTTAGATTCATAGATGGGGACTTCCTTGTGAATTATTGGAGATTACCTATGTGCCTAGTTAAGTCCATAATGGCTCCTGTTATTAAGGTATCATTTTCCTTGCTCTCCTTCTCTGTGCCTCTCCAACTTAGCCTTCCTAATAACTCATGTTCTACTCACCACTCCAATTTTCCACTCTTCTTTCTCTACCTCCATCACACTCCACTAATACTGTCCATTATTTCAGAAAATCATGCCATTATCCCCTTGCTGGGACAATGCATGCAAGTCTCTCTTAGGGTCCTCCATGTTTAGTAGATTATTTGGGGTTTTGAATTGAAGGACAGGAATTTTCAATCACAAGGCTATACCCAGAGGATACACAATCATACATTCCCACTATATAAGAACATATTCAAAACTTACAGAAGAAAAGGTTTTTGATGATGGCTCCTCTTCAAAAGGTAACCTGCTCCCCACCTCTGTCATCTCTCTCCAGGACATGATGTTTGGAGGAGCTGACTAAACCTAGAGTACAGGAAAATACCTTCATTGAATCAATATACTCAGTTATTCCCAGCCTATGTCTCCTGAAAATCTTGCTCTGAAGCTGCTCCTCCTTCCATACATGATAAGACAATCAAATAGTTTGATGCCTGAAAATGTAGTTCCTCAGTTAAGCACCCATATCAGTTGGATAACTATGTGATTCTTCTCTGTGTGGGTTTAGGGTCAGGGTGGCTGTTACCGCTCCCCTCAAATAGGTCATTTGAAATGAAGCTATACTGTCACTGTAAGGACACCTTTTGTAGGAAAAGTCCTCTAGCTTGTGGTCCTGAGTCGTGTCAGCCTCTTCTGGAAGAAGTGTTAGCCTTGAGGGAGAAAACATGAGCTCTATTCTTATATGTCCATGGATGGAGGTTTTATTTCAGGTAGGTTGTTCTCTGGACAACATTATAGAGCCGAAGCATTCAGGTCCCTCACAGGATGAGGCACAGTCCTTGAACTACAAGAGTGTTCTCATACCAGAGAAAACCAATGGTCATTTAAGAGAACAAACAGTCAGAAGTACATAGAAACAAATGCAGACAAACGTGCATACATAAATGTGTAGGGGAGATACTCAAATATAAAGAGACTAGACAGAGACACAGAGGGAGATGCACACATACACAGAAAGCAAAAGAGAAAGTGACAGAGAAAGAATGATCAAGAGAGAAAGAAAAGGAAAGAGAGGAAGACATACAGTGACCCAGAAAATGAGACAGACATGGAGAGAATGAGAGAGACATACATAGAGATAAATAGAGACAAATGAGAGTGTGACAAGGAAACAGCCAAGCAGACAGATATATTAATTCTAAACAGAAATGCACATGGGAGATGGGACATAAATAGATTGATAGAGAGACACACATAGAGATAGAGAGACAGAGATACAGAGAGACTGACATAGGCACTGTGTTTCACTAAGAGAGAAACCTAGAAAAAAGAACCATAGTGACACACAGAAAATGAGAAAGAGGCAGACACAGATAGAAACAAATGTTGAGGGACACACAGAAAGATGTAGAGGAGAGATCCATTCCAAATTACTAAACGAATGGCTAGAAGTTTTTTCCTCTAGGAAGAGGTGCTCATCTCTAATTACGAAGTTTCCAACTCAAGAGCAATCACGTGGAAAGAGTCAGTAAATCTGAGCTGGTAATTTTCTATCACAAAGCAATAATGCTATGCTTTCATTTTCCATTTTTTAGACCAAAAATTATCTGATTTCCTGATTTTGGCTTAACTGGAATTGTTAGAAATACATAATATCAGTCTCCAAAAAGCAACTTATAAGCATAGCAAGAGAAACAAAGAAAAGCAAAATGGGTTTTGATGTGACCATAACCTGGCTACAACACACACATGGACATGTTGTCTTCCATCTGCGGTGCCTAAATCAACAGGGAGCTTAGTTGGTATTAACCTTTAAATGTATGAATCCAGTAATTTGGAAAGAGTTGTCAAAGGAGAACAAAAAGAGTCAGACAGAAGAAGACAAGTGAGGAGAGGCAAAGACCCAGCCATTGAACCCATTCCAAGATTGAATGCATTTCTGACAACAGTGTGGAGGGAAGAATCATTTTCCCACTATGTAAAGACAGACCCATGGTTCAGGTGGTGTAAGTATGGATTCTCAATGAATAAATTTCCTTCTACTATCTCAAAACACATATAGTCTTTTGCAAACACTAGACTACCAACAGACTCTGCCAGATGCATTGTCTTCTTCCCTTTGGCATCCACATCTCATTTTCCACAAGAGCATGAGGGGATGTTATCTGCTCTCCAAACAGTAAGTGCCAAGAAAGAGGAGTGAAAGATCGTGGTACAGGTGTGGTCCTGAGGAATCTGCCCAAATTTCCACATCTGAGCATAACCAGATGGACTAATATGGGCTTCTTCAAACTGAAACACCATGGAATCCACAAACTGACTGTCAAATTTTTATTCACACTATTGTCTTTGGTGAACAGAAATGGATGCAAGAATTGAGACAAGATGAGGGCTGAGGACTTCAATCATATGGATCTCCAGTTAGAGTTGGTTGAGTAGTCACCTATATATACTGAGAGTTGAACTCATGAAATGGTCCTCTGCAGGAGCAACAATTGCTTTGGCCAAGTGAATTAACCCTCCAGTCCCCTCACACTGAGATTGGTGGGAAATGATCTTCTTTCTCTTTTACATCTCTTGTAAGCAAACATTCATTTGTGTTTTCTCCTTTTCTCTAAATCCTTGATTATATTCTCTGCTCAGTCCAGACAGTTTCCTCCAAAGGAAACTTGTTGAGATGTGCTTGGGACCAGCAACTCAATGGAATCCAGTATCAAACTTATTGGACAGAAAGCAAACCACTACAGAAACTTGGTATAGTATCATGGAGTTCAGGGATCCACCATTCAACTCATTTACAGGGCTATTAAAGGCTTGAACTTCAATTCTGCCTTTCCCTAGATCCTGTGTAAATGCCACACATGTATCACTGTCTACCAAGGTGTCCTTGGTAACAATATTGGCTGCTGCATCTGGAATAAACCTGAAGGACATATATGAGAGGATCCCAAGATTGCTTCAGGTGCTCAGAAGGTGTCTCCAGTAATCAGTGAGCAGAAGCCAGGAAGGTGTATACTTCAGGCACCAAGTGTGGATATAAAGCCCACCATTGTCTTCCAGCTTGAGGTCTCAGAGACCTCTAAAGCATGAGCTGTAATGAAATCCAATGCCTGGGTATTTAGCTGCCCTGTACTGTGGAGTTCAGCCAGGATGAGAATGTGGGCTGCATTCTCCATGAAGACATGCCTGCAGAATGCAACCTAACACTGAACGGTCAAATGCTCTAGGCCATACTTTTCTTTTTTCTTTTCTTATATTTTTTATTTTTAAATTTAAATTAGAAACAAGGTTACTTCACATGTCAGTTCCAGGTCCCTCTCCCTTTCTCTCCCCTCTTCCAGTGCCATCCCACCAACCTCCCCAATATCTCTTCATTTCCCCAGGGAGGGTGGGGCTCTCCATGGGGGTGTCCATAGTCTCTCATTTCATCCAGGGCAGGGCCAAGACCCTCCCCAAAGATTTCAGGGTGAGAGTGCATCTCTCATTGTTGGATGGGAGTCCAAAATGCATTTGTATACCTGGGATAAATACTGATCGACTACCCAAGGCTCAATAGATTACTTAGACCTCCTCACTGACACCCACATTCAGGTGGTTGTGATCAGTCCCATTTTGGATTCCCAGGCATTAGTCTGGGATTCAAGAGCTAACCCTTGTCAGGTCAGCTGTTTCTGGGGGTTAAAACAGCCCAGTCTTAATGCCTTTGGTCATCAGTCCTCCCTCTCTGTCACTGGATTTCTTGAGTTCAGCTCAGTGCTTAGCCGTGGGAGTCTGCCTCTGCTTCCATCAGCCACTGAATGAAGGTTCTGTTTCCCAGACTCTCTGGCCATGGGATTGTAGGCTGGCACTCCCCAGATCTATGTCTAAAATACATATATGAGAGAGTACATGCCATGTTTCTCTTTTTGTGACTAGGTTACCTCACTCAGGATGGTTTCCTCTAGTGTCATCCATTTGCCTGCAAGTTTCAAGATTCCATTGTTTTTTTCTGCTGAATAGTACTCCATTGTGTAGATGTACCACATTTTCTCTATCCAAATTTAAACTTAAAAATAAAAAATATAAAAAAGAACAAAAAGAACCTTCTATCCCTAGTAACCACATGCTTTAACTATTATGTCCTACATCTTCAATTTTGATGTTGCAGACTTCTGTAGAAGATTTTGAGACTGAAAAAAGCAAGAAACTCTACCTGAAGACTCCTTAATCCTTTTGTGTCAGTTCACAAACCACTTTCCCATGCTGCCTTCTTGTTGATCTCCAGAACTCTGTGTTTAAGTAGGTAGTTACTACACACTGTTTTTTTGTTTTGTTTTGTTTTGGTTTTTTGAGACATGATTTCTCTTTGGCTTTGGAGGCTGTAATGGAACTAGCTATTGTAGACCAGGCTGGTCTTGAACTTTCAGAGATCTGCCTGCCTCTGCTCCCAGAGTGCTGGGATTAAAGGAGTGCACCAACAATGCCGGGCTAGACACAAGTTTTCTATCCAGCATATTCACCATAGCAGAGCAGTATCTTCTGACATAATTTTCATCTTCCCAGATCTGTTTTAAGAACAAATGTGCTAAGTAAAAACATAGGAATGCCCAGAATGTTAAGGAAGGACTACAGGAGTCAGCTGGAAAGTGCTAAAGCTCTTTCTCCATCAAACTATTTCCATGGTAACTTATCTGTCCTTGCCTCTCCCAATCTAGAGTTCATGTCTTCAAAACATCTACTGTGGGTTCCATTCCCCAGCTCACTCCCAGCAGGGACAGCTTCATATACAGGGCATACACAGTTGTGTGATATGGGATTCCACTTTCCTGACCTTTCTAATTCTTCTGTATCCTTCCAGATGCATTTAAAGAAAAAGAGGTCTAGATACTCTTAGGATTATCCAGATAACATCCAGAAAAGCCATTGTATAGAGGAACAGCCAGCTCTAACTGCATCAGAATGAGTGGTCAATTCCCCATGTATTCCCCTGCCATTTGTGTTCCTGTGGGATCAGGCCTATCAGATATCAATTATCTTAGTGAAACCATCACCACTAATATTGCCCAGCAATCTCCCATCTTTATAAGGCTTCTGTAGAAATTATGAGTATGGCAATAATAGGCCAACTTCAGCTGTTGTAACCTCTGTACCACTTCCATCTAGAAAAGTCACCAACCTAGTCTAATAAAAAGAATTGAAGAAAAAACAGAGTAAGATCCAGTGAATGAATCTAGTCCCAGCCTAAGCTCTGGTGACACTCACACATTGTAGACACAGCTGCATCTCAGACCCCACCAAATGTGAAGCCTGAAGGCATAGCCCAAGGCCTACATAACAATGATGTTCACAGCACAGCTACATTCCCAAACCCCCCTCATTTGTTGGCCAAAGGAGTAAGCACTTGGATTTCAAGGACTAGCGATTAAGTGTCTGGAAACAGGTGATTGCCTTGAGTTCCACCAGGTCCTCATGTGTGGTCTTCCTCATTGGTTATTTTTGTGCCACTCAGAAATGGGTATTTACAGTTTGTTTCATTGCAAAGTCTTTTCCTTCAGTGGTTCTTATTGTGTATTGTATAGTTTATTTTCTTAATTTTTTAAATCACAGACATGTGTGAATAAATTCAATTCTTTGTTTTATATATGTGTTAACATTTATTCAGATGAGCACTCCATGGTTCCTGTTTGCAAAGGTTGGGAAAAAGATACAATTTCTGATGGGTATAAAGATTTAAAATGAAGTTTTAATATTATGAATATTGCTTTAGTAAAGTAGCTGCAATAGCTTCTTTATGGGTCCATGAACTCAGCAGCCTAAGGTCACTGGCTAGATTTACTGTCCAAACAGATGGCTGTTCTGATGTCCTAAATTTTAAGAGTCATCATTGTATCCTTAGAGAAGAATCTCATGGTTGTGTTATGTGACATTCTCCTTGAGAGATGTGAACAAATGTTTCCCCACCCCAGGTAGGGAGAGATGACCACAGTACAGGTATCACCAAACACTAATTTGATTTGCCAATAATTTCTCTTGGCGATACTTACAGAAATATGAATGAAGGATTTTGTTACAAGAGCAGAAATCACTCCAAATTGAAAGACTGTTATGTTTCCCAAGCCTACCTCAGTAAGGATAACAGCTCGTGAATGTTGGAATGGTGAATTGCACTGCATAGGCAGTTCAGAACAGGTTGAAGAGTGTCCTGTGACTGCCCTTTTCTTTGGACCATCAACCAGTGTCTAAATAAAGACATGGATACTTATTATTAATTATTGATGCCTGACTTTATCTTAGGTTTGTTCCAATAGCTGTTTTCATCTAACCTGTTTCTGTTTCTGTTTGTTTACATTGGATCTCTTCACCTTTCTTTCATTCTGTGTGTCTTATATTCCTGTCTAGCTGACTCGCCCCTGGAATCTTTTTTCCTTTTTCTCAAGAGCATAAATTCCTTCTATTGATTAAACTGCATGCAAGGAACTCCTTTCAATAACTCCTTCCTTGTTTTTTGCATTCAGATTTTATTGAGGTATTTTTTCTTTACTCTCCTCCTTTATTCTTCCCCCAACTTGATCTTCTTGATCACCCATGTTATCCACCATCCACTTCTCCTCTCCTCTTTCTCCTACCTCCCACCCCTCTCACAACATGCCCTCAATTTCAACAGGTAATCTTGTCCCTTTCCCATTCTCTTGGTGTCTATGTATATCATTTTATGGTCCTCCTAGTTTCTTAGCTTTCTGGGGTTGTTTATTGTAAACTGAGTATGATTTTCTCTATCTCTAATATCCACTTATGCCTGAATACATGCAGTGTTTTCCTGTTTCTGGGTTATCTCATTCAGATTTGTGTCTTCCAGTTTCATTCATTTGCCTACAAATTTCAAGATTTCATTTTCCTGGTCTCCATGTTCCCTGGGCATCAGTTTACACACAGGTAGCCCTGCTTGCGTCTGTGGAACAGGGCAGCCAAGGACGGTTCTGCCCCCTTGCCTGCAAGTCTGAGACTCACCTTCTCCCACAGGCACTCATGCACATTCAAAGTGCCATCAGCCCAGACAGACCAGTAATCACAAACATCAGCTGGTAGCTTCTCCAAGAGAGGAGGCTCTTGTTGACTATTTAGAGACTGATTTCTGTGTAGTTTCCAGCTTGCCTGGAACATGAATTGTAAGCAAATATTGCATGGAATTCAGAGAGATCCTAGTTTTCCTGCCTTTTTAGTTTTAGTATTAAAATAGACCCTATGCACAATATACAATACAGGAGAAACTATTCTTTCTCAAATCCAGTAATTACATTGCTGTGTATCCCAAAAGGGCTTACTAGAGAACGAAATTCATAAGAAAACATCAGCATCTTGTCCACTTTCATCTGCTTGTGATGACACAACCCTCACATGAGATAAAATATAATTTTAAAAGGTAAAATAATCTTCTTAGAGTAGTTGTGTCTCTGAGGCTAATGGTGCACTCAAGAGAGCAACTTTGAGGCATGAAGTTCCATTTCCATACAAACCAGACAATTGCCCTTTTTTGCCTTGAGCCATGAATTCATCACATAGTTTAATCCTTTTCTGTTTTCTCTTCTCTTTCTCTTTTTGTCCTTAAAGATGGATATTGAAACAGAGACAAGTTCAAAGTAAAAATATACAGTGGTGTCCTATTCGTGTAAAATTCTTGTCTCCTCCTTTTTTTCAAGTTAAAAGTTAAGTTCACATATCCTTATTGTATCTCAAAGATGGTTTGTAGCCCAGGTTGGCACTGAACTTGCAGTTCTCCTGGTGCAACTTCCCAAGTAATTGGGATTACATGTCTCTGGCCCTGGGTCTGGCTCTTATGGAGCCTTTATAAAGTGTATAATACTTTTTCTCATTTGAACACCTACATACTCCTTGATTTTTATTCCCATTTGAGGCAAGGTCTCCTGTAACCCAGGGAGTCTTTGGATATATTGTGTAGTCTGGGATGCTTTCAAGACTTGGCACTTCATTTTCTACTTCCAAGGAAAACATGCATGCTGTACCCACCTGGTTTGTAGGGACATTAAATGGGCCAATGACAGAAAGCATTCAAAGATCTAGATACTAACTGCAACGAAATTTTTTGGAGATTCCTACAGGCTTTGCAATTTTTAAAATTTTAGTTCAAATGAGAAACCCAGTGTGAGCCTCCACTTTTCCTGGAGACAAAACATATGAAAAGTTCTGAAGCTTGGGAAATGGCACATTCAAAGAGATTTTCATCAACATTGAGGACTTATTTTTATTTTCATAGCAAACAGGCTGGAAGGAAAAAATCAATTCCCAGGTGTTTTCCTTTACCTCCAAAAATTTGGGCCATGCCAGGTTTGTAACCATAAACACAACAAAGACAGGAAGTAATATTTTATTTTCAATCCATTTCCTATATTTTTTATACTATATCACCCAGTCTTGTTGCTTGATGCCAGTATCTAACATTACCTAGATAATAGCTCTGTCATGAGCCTCACGTGTCCCTGCCTTGTTAAATTTGCATTTGATTTAATCGTTAATTTAAATCATCTGTTCATAGTTAGAGTGCTTCCTGGTATGTGGCCCAGTAAGCAGAGTATTTCATGACAAGGTCTTCCTCAAGAAGAAAAGATAATAAGGAGATTCTCTATTTCTGTAGGTGGTAATTGTTGGGGAAGTCCTGTTATTTGCCTGTGCATTTGTCAATAAAGTACTGTCTGGCCAATAGAAAACCTAGATAGGAGGGACTAGGAGTCGAGGAGGATTCTGGGAAGGGGAAACACAAGAGAGTCAACATGTAACCGCCATGGGGGTAGGAGCCCAGAACTATTCTCTGGTAAGAAACATACTTAGATTAACAGTTATGGGGTACTTACTTAAGGCAGAGCTAGCCAGTAAGGGACAAGCAAGGCCAACAGCTTCATAATTAATATAGCCTCCTGTGTGTTTATTTGGGACTCATGCGGATCTAGAACCAGGCTGGTGCGGCAGAGCCCAGGCGACTGGCAGGGGATAAACCAAAGCGGCTAGCAAAAGAAAAAGTTTCTCTTAACATAATGGTGATCAGGAGTGGGATCATGAATTTCCACACAGAATGACAAAAAGCTTTAAAGGAATTTTAGAAACAGAAGAACGGAGAGAAGCACAGATTATTGGTAGCAGCACTTTTCTCAGGTGTGCTCTGTTTTGCTATCGACAAGCCAAGATTCACGTGGCTCGTTTACTGGAGTCTTCCTGACTCAGCATAAAAAAAAAAACAGCAAGGTTGTTTTAAGAGACTCTGCTAACGATTGAAAGGTGTGTACGTACAGCTGGAAGTGGCAGCTTTTGCTGGAGGTCAGCATGGACTGAGGCGGTAAGCTGGAGTCACGCTTACGCCCGCCATCTTGAAACGGCAGTTTAAAACAGCCGCGGTTTTACAGTTAAGACACATGGCCAGAAAAACATAAAGATTTACAGTAAAGTCAGACTTGGATAAAGAAAAACGTCTAAAGGTTTACAGTGTGTTTAAAAATATATGTGAGATTGAGAGAGAAACTGAAACGACAAAGTGGTAAATAAATACAAAAGCCGGCGTTGTGGTGGCGCAGGTCGGTAGGATTGCTCCAGAGGCAGAGGCAGGCAGGTTTCCAAAGAGAAACCCTGTCTCAGAGAAAAATAAATAAAAGTGAAAGAAATAAAGTAATAATAGATAAATAAATAAGCCACGTAAAGATGGAAAATACACAGAGAGTCTGGATACTGTACGCTATTGTGTTTTTCAGTTTTTGCTTGCTCAGGAAGGAACTGCTGCTAAAGTACACTTGATTATAAATGCTGCTGAATTAATCCAACTTCTATCTTTCAAAAATGCCTTGACTTCAAAATTTAAGTGTAAGGATATGTTACTTGGAAAAGGAGTTTTTATTTATGTTTCTACAGAAAATGAAAAGCTAAGGATTCCTTCCAGGCTTCTGTGGTTTCACGAACCAAGACCCCCGGAAGCAGTGGACCAGGTGTTCCAACAATCAAAACAGCTAAGATGATACAGCTTTACAGACCCCGAAAATATGGACTTATACAGGTTTCTGAGTTTTGTCATGTTCCCCATGGTGTGGACAGCGCCCCCTTCCAGCAGGAAGCAGTTTGGAATGAACGACGTCCCAATTCCCATCTTGTTTATAAATCTTTGTTTTCATTTAAATGGGATTGTTTATAATTGGCTAATGATAACAGCCGATCTCTTTTTTAATGGTAAAAAGGGGAATTATGGTATGTTTTTCATTTATTGAGACAAAATCAAGGTCAATTTTGTGATGCTTATATTTCTACTCTTGATTAAGTATTGTGCTTATACTGATCTTTTAAAACATAATGCATAATTGAATACAGACTATAGATATTTACTTATAATAGAATTTATAGTTAGGTAAGTTAGGTGTTCTAGATATACAGAAATATATTTGAGATAGATAAACAGTCTTCAAACCTCTCAAAGACCTTCAGAAAATGGCATTTAAAATGGTTTAGGGTTTTTCTTGACAATGAGAAATGTCTGCTCCTGGCAGCACCAATTACGTCTGAGATGAGCATCAAAGAAACTCGTTATGGAGTTTGCTTTCAACATGGCAAGATTAGCCATTTGGGCAAGAAACTGCTCTTGCCTGTACTGCTTGACTGTTGTTGTATAATCTGGACATGCAGGACCCACAGAAAAGTGACTGCTGAACTCAGTCTTACAGGGTTCCTGCTTCATGGAACAGTCTACAAGACTTTCTGCAGGGCACAGAGAAATGACTGACAGACTGCCAATGCAGATGGACAGTTTGAAATTTCCTGCTTTGCTGAGAAGTGTTCCAGACACATTGTGGCCTATGGGCTGAAGATGGATGCCCCAACGTTACAGAGGAACTTCGGGTGACTGTCCAGGCAGTAAGATGTCTCTGTCAATCCTAGTGTTTATATATTATCCTTCTGTGGTCTTTGATGGAGTTGAAGACAGATAGTTATAATTATAGTTTTCCTTAGTTATGATAAAAGATAAGCTACATATAGGACTTTGGACTCACAAGGATGGGATGGATGATATTTTCTTTAGATCTTGCTAAATGTTAATAGACAAAATGTTGTAACTGTGTTCTTACTTGATAACTGTTCTGTCATATACAATTTGACTATGTTAAAATTAAGACCTTTCTTTTGTTTAAACAGAAAAGAGGAGATGTTGGGGAAGTCCTGTTATTTGCCTGTGCATTTGTCAATAAAGTACTGTCTGGCCAATAGAAAACCTAGATAGGAGGGACTAGGAGTCGAGGAGGATTCTGGGAAGGGGAAACACAAGAGAGTCAACATGTAACCGCCATGGGGGTAGGAGCCCAGAACAATTCTCCGGTAATAAACATACTTAGATTGACAATTATGGGGTACTTACTTAAGGCAGAGCTAGCCAGTAAGGGACAAGCAAGGCCAACAGCTTCATAATTAATATAGCCTCCTTTGTGTTTATTTGGGACTCATGTGGATCTAGAGCCAGGCTGGTGCGGCAGAGCCCAGGCGACTGGCGGGGGATAAACCAAAGCGGCTAGCAAAAGAAAAAGCTTCTCTTAACAGGTAATGGCTGGATACTGGAAGTCAAACAGATGTTCACTTGGTACTGATTAAAGGGAGATAATTTCTTCACAAAATGGTAGCATCCCTGTCTAGTGAATATCCATTTAGCCACCTTCAGGCCTATGATTTTACTGTTTTCAGAAGATTGGGGTCAACTCTTGGTAGTTGGGAATCCTCTGAGATTAGGTTACAGAATAAAGCTCTATATGACTCAGGTAGATGGAATGTTTGGTGCCACCACCATTGCTGAAGATGTTACAAGACAGGAAAGTCTTAATCTAAGTAGGCACTTTGCCTTCAAGATAGGGTGGTCAATCTCAGCGCCAAGGAGGCAGAGGAAGTGGCATCTTCATGTGTTGGAGTCTATTCATACCTATAGAGTGAGATATATGACAACATTGGCTATATAGAGAACCCTGTCTTAATGTAACAATAAAAAGGAAATTAATAATTAAGAGAAAGTAGAGGGACAGAGTGCAAGAAAGAAAGAAAACAACAAGGAAAGCAGAAATCAAAATAAAGAGAAAAATAGACTACATGACAGTAATAGGAAGAGTGTGAAAAATCCTGAGCAACAAGCTGAGTTGAGTCACATTTCCTGAAAAGGCAGCAGCAACTAGAGTCCAATTTGGTTCTGGACAGAAGACCCAAGTGTGTCACATTAACTGATTTTCTTATGTTGAACCATCCCTGCATTCCTGGGTTGAAGCCTACTTGATCATGGTGGATGGTTTTTCTGATGTGTTCTTGAATCCGATTTGCAAGTATGTTATTGAGTATTTTTGCATCGATGTTCATGAGGGAAATTGGTCTATAGTTCTCTTTCTTAGTTGTGTCTTTGTGTGGCTTGGGTACCAAGGTAATTGTAGCCTTGTAAAAAGAGTTTGGCAGTGAGCCTCCCACTTCTATTGTGTGGAATACTTTGAGGAGTACTGGAATTAGCTCTTCTTTGAATTTCTGGTAGGATTCTGCCCTGAAGCCATCTGGGCCTAGGCTTTTTTTCGTTATGAGACTTTTGATAACTGCTTCTATTTCCATAGGGGTTATAAGTCTATTTAAATTGCTTATCTGTTCTTGATTTAGTTTGGGCAAGTGATATCTATCCAGGAACTTGTCCATTTCCTTTAAATTTTCAAATTTTGTGGAGTACAGATTTTCAAAGTATGCCCAGATGATTCTCTGGATTTCCTCAGTGTCCGTTGTTGTGTCCCCCTATTCATTTCTAATTTTGTTAACTAGCATGATCTCTCTCTTTTGTGTGAAATTGGACAGAGGTTTGTCTATTTGGTTGATTTTATCAAAGAACCAACTCTTTCTTGCATTGATTCTTCACAATGTTTTCCTGGTTTCTACTTGATTAATTTAAGCCCTCAATTTGATTATTTCCTGCTCCTCCTTGGTGAATTTGTTTCTATTTGTTCTAGGGCATTCAGCTGTGCTATTAATTCTCCATTGTGACTGTTCTCCAGTTTCTTCATGTGGGCGCTTAGTGCTATGAACTTTCCTCAGAGCACTGCTTTCAGAGTGTCCCATAAGTTTGGATATGTTGTGTGTCTTCATTCTCAGTGAATTCCAGGAAGTCTTTAATTTCTGTTTTCATTACTTCCTTTATCCAGGGATTATGCAATTGTGCATGATTCAATTTCCATGAATGTGTAGGGTTTCTGTGATTTGTGTTATTGTTGAATTCTAATTTCAATGCATGGTTGTCTGATAAGATACAGGGGGCTATTCCAATTTTGTTGTGTCTGTGTATGTTTGCTGTTTCCTATTATGTGTTCAATTTTAGCGAAGTTTCCATGCGGCGCCGAGAAAAAGGTATATCCCTTTGGGTTTGGGTGGAATGTTCTATAGATGTCTGTTAAAACCAGTTGGGTCATAACTTCTATTAGTGCTTTTGTTTCTTTGTTAATTTTCTGTCAGGAGGTCCTGTCTAGCGGTGAGAGCAGAGTGTTGAAGTCTCCTACTACTAGGGTGTGAGATTTTATGTACAATTTGAGCTTTAGTAATGTTTCTTTCACGAATGTGGTGGCCTTTGTATTTGGGGCATAGATGTTCAAAATTGAGACTTCATCTTAATGGACTTTTCCTTTGATGAATATGAAATGTCCTTCTTCATCTATTTTAGTTGATTTTAATTTGAAATCTAGTTTGTTAGATATTAAGATTGCTACACCCGCTTGTTTCATGGGTCCGTTTGATTGGAAAAACTTTTCCCAAACATTTACACTGAGCTAACATCTGTCTTTGATGTTGAGAGTAACATGATATCCACGGCTACTCAGACAATCTCTATGTGGAACAAAAATTTTATGACTGAAAAGGTATCATTAGATAGAAGACTGATCATATCTTTTAAAACAATATTGCTGACAAAGCTGGGTTTAGTGGACAATCTTTTCATCCTAGCACAAAGAACACAGATGCAAGCAGATCTCTCTGAGGTAGACGCCAACCTAGTCTATATAGTCAGATACAGGACAGCCAGGGCTATACTAAAAACCCTGCGTCAAAAAAGGATTGTGGCATTGTGACACACACCTTTAATCCCTGCACTCCAGAGGAAGAGGAATTAACATACAAATCTTTGTTTTTTCAGAACACCCTGATTTACAGAGCAGTCAGTGCGACACAGAGAAACCCTGTCTCAAAAGAGGAAAAAGGAGGGTGTGTCAGAAATCAGAAGGCATAGGATGACCTTTGACAGCCTGAGTTGAGACCCTATTACTGAGTGAGATGGTAACCAAGTAGGAAAGGCCTCATTTCAACTGGGATCAAGATACAAGATTGCAGAACCGAGAGGCTGGGCAAAGGATGTGTTAGTGCTCAAGGTCCAAATGATGAAAGACATCCTCAAATAAAACAAGTCCCCATTGGGTGAAGCTGTAGACTGGGAGGGGCCATTAAATGGGCAGGTGTGATGGAATGATGGGAAAAAGGTGGAGAAGTGGGAGGGGCCTGGAAAGAAAACATATTTAAGGCCAGGTTCTTAGCAGCGATCTGGAGAAGTCAGGAGAGCCTGCTGATAGCCAGGGTAAGTTGGCCTGTTAGGCTTCTGGGAACATTACATGAGTGGGATGAGTATACCATTTTGTACACCCAAATCAATGTAAAAGCATGAGCTATTGTTGGTTTTAGTTTTTCAGCATTTTTGAGTAAGTTTAAAATCTTAAAGTATTTTTAATTGCATTGATCTGGTAGCTATAGATGTAGAAGGACTTTTTTATTCATTTGTTTACTTTTTATATAATAGGTCACTTTAAAAGTCAGGGCTGTCCTATCAGGACTTCACACATTTTTCCTGCCTCTGACACCAGAGTACTGGGATGGAAGTCATGAATTACCACTCTAAGCAACTTTAAATGTTGTTTTATTGTATAATTTGTGTTTGTTTTTGTGAGGGGGTTGCTTTCTTGTGAGGGAAAAGGGGTTTGGTTTTCCCAGATGGTGTTTCTCTGTAGGATTGGAGACTGTCACAGAACTCTCTATTTGAAGAACAGGCAGGCCTCAGAACTCTCAGGAATCTGCCTGTTTCTGCCTCCCTAGTGCTGGGATTAAAGTTGTGTGTCACCACACAATGTTAGGAGTTATTGTTCTTCCATTTTTAACAGAGATCTGCCGGCTTCTGCCTCCCTAGTGCTGGGATTAAAGGTGTGTGTCACTATGCCCTGTAAGGGGTTCTTGCTTTTATATTTCTGCATTTCTCGCAGAGACACCTCTGCTTCTGCTTCCCCAATGGAGGGATTAATGGTGTGTGCCACCACACTGTGTTAGGGTTCTTGTTTTAGAGTTCATTTGAAAGCATTCGAGTTCATCGTGGCCTTTAGAATAATTCCAAGTTCACTTTAGAATATAGAAGACTAACAAAAAGGGAATTTTGAGAAACCTATCAATTGATAGATCTTGTAGAACAGAATTGCTTTCCTGTCTCAGGTTTATGGCAAGAGCAGATATAGGGTTAGTGTCTTTCAAGCTGTCAAAGAAGCAGGAGAAAATGTCCAGAAAGCATGCAGAATAAGTATTAAATTAGACAGAATGTCATCATGAGGTACTCAGTAGCATCTAAAGGGGGTAGAAAAGGCAAACTCAAAGGATCAGGGTCTCTAGTCTCAGCATGTATGAGGTAGAGGAACAGAAATTCAGTGTCATTCTTAGCCATATAATGAGTTTGAGACAAGCCTGCGCTACAGCAATCTGGTGTCAGTCTTTGATTCCCTGGAGTCATATACCTTAGAATCAACAACTCTGAAGCTTGGAAATGGCACAAAGTACAGGTCACACAGCCTGATAAACTGAGTTTTTTCCCGTGGTACACAGGATAAAAGTGGAAACCATATATTTTGTTTTCTTACCACTGCAAAAGTACTCTGACAGGATATTGTCCCAATGCATACACAAAAAGACATGTAATACCATTTTTTCTTTTTTTCATATTGTTTTATTTAACTATTTACACATGTCACTCTAAGTTCCCCTCTTCCCCTCCTCCCCCACATCCAAATCCTCCCAACCATTCACCCCCAATCCATCCCACCTCTGCTCCCCATGGAGTGCAAGGGCTTCCAGGAGGGGATTTCAGAGTCTGTCACATCATCCCTGCAGGGCCTAGGTCCTCCTCCATGTATCCAGGCTGAGGGAGCATCCCTCCACATAGAATGGAATCCCAGAGTCCATCTGCATGCCAGGAATTACTGCTCTACTCTTCAAGGTCCCAAAGATTGCCAAGGACTCCTCTCTGTCACCCAGGTTCAGTGGGAGGGAAGTCTGGATCAGTCCAATGCTGGCCTCTCAGTCATCAGTCTGGGGTCTATGTGTTACCACTTGTTCAGGTCACCTGCCTCTATGGGTTTCACCAGGCTAATATTGATTCCTTTGATCATCACTCCTCTTTGCAACTGGGTTCCAGGCATTTTTACAATATATTTTTCATTTTTTAACTCCCTGTATTTGGCTTGATGCCAAGATATCTCAAAAAGCGGAACAAGTCCTCAGCCAATGAGTATCATCTCTCCAAGATTCTGTAAATTTGAACATATGCATCCTTTGTAGAAGTCAAAGACATTTTCCAGGATTTCTTCAGTTACCTGGGGTCTTTCTATGAGGTTTCAAGAACAAGGCAGAGGTAGTTTGGAGCTTTAGTATTCCAGCACTTGATGTCACTGGCTCACATGGAAGCAAACTGAGAGTTTCTTAGTACAGATTAAGTGCATTTCAGTCCCTGAAAAAAGGATGCAAGAATATCTTCTGAATATCCATATACATAGGGACAATCTGTAAACAGAAACACAGACATAATCTTGGTGTCTGTGGAATATATGTTGAGAATGGTCTACAGAATGTGAGGAGACCTGTTAGAGATGCAGACTGAGTGAAGCTACAGAGACAAAAAGTAGAGGAGCAGTGCAGGTCCTAAATGGATATAAATTTAAGGGCATGTCCTGGGAGTTGAACTTCAACATTATTGGGGATCTGGGTAAGTCATAACATAGGTGGAGATAGGATTCTATCCCTCTGAATTGAGAAATGCGAGAACTAAGGAAATGGTGGTTTATATTGATTAAGTTTATTTAGTCTGTTTCAGCCAGTAGGATGCATTAATTCCCCAGCGAGGTTGAGGATAGGCAGGATTTTGAGGCCTGGTGATTGTGCATGTCTCAGCCCATTCAGCCTGAACTTTAGATCCTGTTGAACAGATGATGGCAATGTTTGGGTACTAACAATCATCTATATCTTTATAGGAATTTGAAAATGGCAGAGGGAAACAACAAAGAGGAGGCCATTCTCTTGAACAATGTTCACTGCCACAGGAGAGAGAAAGGGATGACTGACAAAGATTTTACCATAACCATATCTGGCTCTGATGAGGAAGGTATTCCAGTGCTACTTATCCCTGCTTTTGAGCAACATGAAGATGACTACGTGGATAATGATGTCATACTGACAGAAAACTATAAACCTCAGACATACCGAGCTAGTGTCTTCAAATCAGCTGCCCCGTGGCAAGATCTGAACAGATTGGGAAAAGAAAGTCCCAGAAAGTCTAGGGGAGACTGTGAAACAGATACCCACAACTGTTTCTACTACTGTAACAAATCATTGCTTGGTTTTGGAGCACAGGCTGATTCTGAGGATGAATATCATGGTTTTCTGAATCTTGATGGTGGTAAAAAAGTAGCCAAAACTGCACCAAGAATTAAGCAGACAGCAAACAACACAGTCAACCCCAAATTGGAGCAGAAAGACATTAGAGTGGGAGAAAATGGCCTGCTTTTCCCAGAAAGTGAGTCTCTGAAAGCTCAGAACCTATCATCTGAAGACTCAGAGACAGATTCATCAAATCCTGGAGAGACAGCTACTTCAGTAGATGACCAGGTCATTGAGGGAGAACATTGGCTTGATCACCCACCCTTCCAAGATCTGAATCCCCAGTCTCAGAAAAGAACAAACCAGGTTGTACCCAAAGAGACTCATTATGAAGCAGAAATGCACACAATGGTCTTGTGGCAAGATTTCTCAGAGCCTGCTTTTCCATATCCAGAACCCCAGCAGGAGGGAGTCCCTGTTCCTTCTTCTCCTCAGCTGGCCCTTCCTCTGGAAGAACTTGAAGATCAGCACTTAATACTTGATGAAGACCCTGGACTGGCTTTCTTATCAGGAACTCAGGAGGCCAATTTGAAAAGTACGTGGGGACAAGAAGCTGCTAAAATAGATCCAGAACTTGTTACATTATTAGTGAAAGAAACAGAAGCAAGATTTCCAGATGTAGCAAATGGATATGTTAAAGAGATCATTCATTTGAAGCATTACTATGATTTGAATGTACTTTGTAATTTTCTTCTGGAAAACCCAGATTATCCAAAGAGAGAAGACCAAGTTATTATGTACCCCAGGAGCGGCCTGCTTGCTACTCAGGGTGATGTGATGTTGCCCAAAATAGACATTTTTGACTATTCCAAACTGACTCCACTTGACCAGGGATGCATCCTTCAAGCTGCTGACCTCTTGATGGCTGAATTCAAGATGCTCAGCAGTCAAGACATCAAGTGGGCCCTGCAGGAGCTCAAAGGACACTATGCAATCACGAGAAAGGCCTTCTCTGATGCTATTGAAAAATGGCAGGAGGAATCATCTGAACCCAGTGGAAAACAGAAAAAGAAGAAAGAAATGAATCAGTCTTCTTTCATAGATTTCAAATTTGAACAGGGCAATATAAAAATAGAAAAGAGGATGTTCTTTTTGGATAACAAGCGTCAACACTGTAGATCCTATGACCAGAAAGACCTCCTGCCAGCTGTGCAGCAAGAGCAGGAATTCTATGAGCAGAAAATCAAAGAGAAGGCAGAGCATGAAGACTTTTTGCTTCCTCTGCAGATGAATGCAAAACCATATGAAAAGGATGGACAGCTGATTGAGTGTCGTTGCTGCTATGGGGACTTTCCTTTTGAGGAGCTGACACAGTGCTCCGATGCTCACTTGTTCTGCAAAGAATGTCTCATCAGATATGCCCAAGAAGCAGTATTTGGGTCTGGACAGTCAGAACTCAGCTGCATGAAAGGTAGCTGCACATCTTCCTTCCCAATTAGTGAACTGGAGAAGGTGCTCCCCCAGACCATCCTGTGCAAATACTATGAATGGAGAGCTGAAGAAGAAGTCACTGCAGCCTATGCTGATGAGCTCATCAGGTGCCCCTCTTGTAGCTTCCCTGCTCTGTTGGACAGAGAAGTGAAGAGGTTTAGGTGCCCTAATGTTCACTGTCTGAAGGAGACCTGTAGTAATTGTCAGGGTCTCTGGAAAGAGCATACCAGTCTCACCTGTGAAGTGCTGGCCGAAAAGGATGACGTCCTGTACCGGACATCTATTGAAGAAAATATGACTGCTGCTTGCATTAGAAAATGCCCCCAGTGTGGCACCAGCCTCATCAAATCTGAAGGCTGCAACCACAAGTCTTACCGCTGTGGTGCCCATATGTGCTACCTCTGTCAAGTTTCTATCGATGACTGTGACCATCTCTGCCAGCATGCCCTCTCTCCAGGAGTGTCTTGCCAGGAAAGTTCCAAGTGCTCCCTCTGGACTGACCTCACTGAAGATGATGAAAAATTTATTAAGAAAATTCAAAAAGGGCCTGAAGAGGAACAGAAAAGTAAGAAGGGAGAAAGCACATTCAAACGAATCAGCCCACCACTGGAGAAGCCAGCTGAGAATGTACAGCACCTGGGAGCCCTGCCATGGCCTGTCCCACAGGAACTGCACCGACAGATTCCACCATATGCCATTATGCATAGAGTTTTTCCCCGACCACCTGTATGCCTCATGTATAACAATGTCACCATCAACTTATGTGCTGTGCCAGTAACCTACGTACCATCTCTGCCCAACTTGTGTGTCAACTATGACTTAGGAAACATGCAAGCGCCGCTGGATGGTGGCAATCATGATGAAGATGATGGTGAGTGATGATGATGATGATGTGGAGAATGCTAGAGGTAATGATGGATATAGTGTTGATGGTGATGATTATGTTGGAGATGCTGGTGATGATGATATTGATGACAGTGATGATGAAGGTGGTAATTATGGTTATTTTGAAGGATGTGAAGATTATGGTGGTGATGATGATGGTGGTGGTGATGGCTATATTGAACACAGTGTCTATGATTTTCATGATGATTTGGATGGTGATAACGGCGGTATTGATGATGATTATTGGGATGATGATTATTGGGATGATGATTATTGGGATGATGATTATTGGGATGATGACTATGATTGTGGTGGTGATGGTTATTGGGATGATAGTGATAGTGAATCTTATGATGGAGATGATAATGATGGTGATATGTTGAAGGAAATGATGATGATGATGATAAGGAAGGTGATGATGATGGTGGTGGTGGTTGAGGTGTTATGAAGATGGTGATAACTATAATGGAGATGGTGATGATGATACTGGCAACACAGGAGATCTTCTCTGTATCACCCAAACTGTGCTACTGATTGAATGACAGTGACTTGGAAATATGGACATATGGAAATATGCATGACAAGATCCTCCAAGGACATAACTGTTAGGTTATTTTCTTCCCTGCACCTTCATGGAGATGCCAAAGTTGGGTGGTAACTGAAAGTACTACCCTTCCAAACCCCATGATCCTCTGAAATGGAAAATCTGTACTGGGTTTACCCAGTATGTCTATTTCAAACTACAGCAAGAGGCCAGATGAGCCAGGCAGTTAATATGGCTGCTGAAAGAACCAGAGCTGCTCAGAACATGGCCCTCAGTGAGGAAAAGTAATGATCTTGGTCATGGAAATGCAGTCTGTCTGTGGCTGAAAAAGAAGGCTCCTACTGTCTGTGCCACCAAGGAGCTTTGTCAGTGTCACTCCCAGAACCTGTGTGACAGTAGTACTTGAGGGGCAATGGATGGACCAGCAGGAGTCCCTGAGGCAGCTAACATCCTAAGATGTGAGATCCAGGCTTCTGACTGTTCTGAGAAACTGAATAACGACTCCCTGTGTATTTGTCTTAAACCTAGAGACAATTTAGTATTTGCACTTAGCAAAATATTTCAAAGTAAAAATAGCATGATCTCATTTTGTACAAAGGAAAAATTGAAGTGAATTAAGTGTTTTTTTACTTTTGTTAGTAAAAATATAGATGCCAAGTCTGTTTAAACTACTGTATAAAAAGACTGTATTACATGTAACTTGAATTTCATATAAAAGTTTGTGAATGCATAATAAAAGATTATTTAGTCTAATATTTCAGAAGATTTTTTATCTGGTATACCTGGTTGATTTCATAGTCACTATACAAATAGACTGCACTTGATTTTAAACTTTTCTAAGTACAGATTTCTAATTAGCTTGTTTACAGGTCTGTGCCCATGGTCTGACTCTTATGTGCCCTCTGATGCTAAGAGTGTATGACTGTTCTTCATAATTGCATGTGTTGTTGCTGGATGGTTCTTTTCCCTTTTGAGTTAGGGTGTCTGGTAGCCCAGGCAGGATTTGTAGCCACTAGGTAGTTAATGGAGGAATGACTTTCTACTTATGTGTTTTCTTTCTCTACACCAAGAGCACAGGCCTGCTGCCCGAACATGGAATGTAGAAGCAATAAATTTTCCTAAGTTCTGTAACCATTTATCTAATTGGCATTTAATTATAAAACTACAAAATGAAGGCTGGGAAGTGGTGGCACATGCCTTTAATCCCAGCACTCAGGAGGCAGAGGCAGGCAGATTGCCGCGAGTTTGAGGCTGGGCTGGATCGCCAGCCTCCAAAACAATAAAGAGAAACCCTGTCTCGTAAAAACCAAAAAAAGAGACTACAAAATGAGACAACATACCAAGCTCCAAATTGTCCTACAGTTAGCACCCAGTGGGCCAGGCCAAGATTCTCAGCTTCCATTTTATACATAATCCCGTCATAACGTGTTAATTTGCATACAGTGATTAAACATTGTAGAATCCAGATTATTACACCTTAATGCTTTCACTCAGCAGGGTAAGGGATGGTAATCCACATGAGATAAAGGACTGCCTGCGATGCGCCAAAAGTGGGTGGAGAATTTGCATTTAAGGAAGATATTTAAGCACTGGTCCCTGGAGGAATAGTGAAACACACAGGGATCTGAACAAGGTGAATCCAACTGCCTATTTCCTGGAAGCTGAGTTCAAAAGGAAATGTGTGTATGATAGGTATGTTATTGAGTCTGTCTTAATGTAGGGAAGAGGGAGGTAAAAGAGTAATAGCCTTGGAAACACTATGGAGTTTTGTTTGTTTAAAGTTTAAACCTCACCATATTCCCAGCTTGCTGGAATCAAGGTCCTGTGTAAATTCAGGAGATGTCTGAATGTCTATATTCCTGTGGTAACAATGATATTCACATGAGGACAGAGATTGGGGTAGGTAGATCAAGAGTGCTGTTGAGACCCCAGAATAGTGTTCCACATACTATTCTTTTGTGCAGTGTTCTCCTGCCACAACACAGACCTGAGCATGATGTCATATATCAAACATGCAGAAAATGCTAGGTAGGCTTGAGTGTAGGATCTAGAGAATGTGGTGGTCCAAGGAGGCAACAAAAGCACAGAGTGTTCAGCCAGGAACAGGATCTGATATGAAAGAACATTTTGAAAAGTTCATGTACCTGAACAGGAGTAATGAATGACAATGACCCAATAATTGGCTTGAAGTAGTACCATTTCAAGGTATGGCCTCTCATGTGTTTCCCGTTCTTCTAGTCAGGTAACCGATACCAAGCAGCTACCTTCAAACTTCCCTGACTCAAGAACTTCTAGTGCCTATCCAGTACTGTAGCTATTTGAACCAGTAAAAGGTTTTAGAAATGTAATTATGATGTATCTAAGGTTGGAATTTCATGCCCATTAGTCAATTAGAGTACCTCATTGGTGCAATGCAGAGGGATTAGTGGCCTAGACATTCGGTATCTTCTTCAATCTCTAGCTTCAAGTAGAACCTCCCTTATTTCCTGTGTTTCAGGTACAGATCATCCTGTATTCCTGCTTCTTGGGGCTTAGATGATTAGAGATCTGGGATGGGTGCTTGATATTGACCATGGTCTAGGATTTTCATCTAACATCTTCAGATTTGGGTCCTAAATGGGGCACCTGACCTCTACTGATATCTGCTCTCCTTTGTATTTCAGGCTATGGTTCAGGATTATATGAGCTAGGGACAATCACAAGAAGACTGGAGAACTTCCTGGGAAGTCTGTCTGTGGATCTCACAACAGACCAACCTGTCCAGAAGGTGGTGTTCCACATGTTATCTGTTGAAGATTAAATTCCTTTTGTGAAATTCCTGAGCTATAAAAGCATCAATTCATTTGAAGCAGAGTCTTTAAAAGAGTAAAATAAAAGTCTCCTTGTTCCTCAAGGTGCAGCATCACAATCAAGTCTCCAATTACACTCAGATCCTGAAGTGAGGAAATGACATAAAGTGTTCCAATGACTGTCACCAGAAAGTCTCCCAGTGTATGTTGATCACCCAACAATGATACTGGATCATAACCCCCTAATCACCAAATGCCTTCGAACTCATCAGTTAGTTCTTTTTTTTTTTTTTGCTTTTATGAGACAGGGTTTCTCCGTATTGTTTTGGAGGCTGGCGATCCAGCCCAGCCTCAAACTCGCGGCAATCTGCCTGCCTCTGCCTCTCGAGTGCTGGGATTAAAGGTGTGCAGCCACCATTGCCCGGCATCATCAGTTAGTTCTTGTTGTATGTATTCGCTAGGTTCCATCTTTCCTGTTGATAAATATGGTGTAGATAGTTAGTCATGAAGCTCCAAGGACACAACAGAGGAGCATACTGTTTACTCCAATGGAAAAAAACTCACACTCCAAGGATTTTACCATTACTAGTTACCCCATGTTGGAGTAAAGTATTGAGCCAGCCCCACTGAATGGTTTGACCTAAGTATGAAATGTGTATATGTCGCACATTTGTCCTTTTCCCACCGTGATGTAAATTGTTCTGCTTCCTGTACATTTACCACAATCTCCCACATTTGGTGATTTTTCAATGCTTAGCGCAGCTTGAGACTTGTGGGCAGGGGACCTGTGCTCATGCATGGGTGTCCTTAGTTATTCTTCACTCTGGGCACAGCTATGGAGCCCTATCATCACCTAGGCATGTTCTCATTGATCCAGATTTTAGGGACTCTTAAAAAAACACCAGATATTCTATCTGAAGCTTCCATTGTCATTTTGTGTCAAATCATTAACTATCCTAACTTCCTTCTTCCTTTTAGAGCACCAGATTTTTTTGAGGTAGATGCTAGAGCTATGATTTCCATCCAGCATGTTCTCCAGGGAACATAGGTTTTCTTATCATTTGTTTCTTTTGTTTTGTTTTTGCTTTTTTAACGACTTCCAAACTCAAATGAATACTCTAAAGTTATTTCTCGGTCAATCCATTCTGAAGATCTCATATCTGTCTTTGCTTCTGACATTAGAGGGTCTGTTTCTCCCAACACATCCATTGTGGGATCCATTCCCAGTCTCATCCCCAGGCTGCAAGCTTCTCTCCATGATGATCTGGACATAATGGATGACAGGTGTAGTACCCACAAAGACCCATTTGATGGTCAATCCCTCACTGTAGCTTCTTACTTGTATTATATACAGCTCATTCTGTCTTCATACTACTTTCATTCCATCATCTCCGAAATCTGTGTTAGGTGATGGATTGAGAGCAATGTCCTAGAATTTCTTCCAGTATCTTCAGATTTGGGACCTAAATGGAGCACTCATACACTCCTGATCTATTTTGCTTCTTGGCTGTAGATCTTGTTCAAGAACAAGCATGCTAGAGTAAATCAGCAAAAGTTCCAAGAACTACTTGTTTATGCTGGCTGTGGATCTCAGGAGAGGTCTGACTCCCCAATGTGTACTGTCTCTCTTGACACATCACTCACTGCAGATTGCCTGTGCAAGACCCATTCAAGAATCAGCTGTTTTCTTCAACTTAGCCCCTCAAGAATCTTCTCACACCATGAACCCAATGTCCCCATTGTTGGTAACAAGGTTGAGAAGAAATGCTTCCAGAAGTGTTCAGGTAGGGAGAGGCAGCATAGGCAAAAAGCAGAGAACTACCTCAGGAACTTGTCCACCAATCACCTCTGGCAGGATTGGTCAGCTTGGATTCTATATGTGAGTGAGCATCAGGTGTAAGTACTCCCCTTGTATTTAGCCATTCAAATATTGTCCCACACTCGGAGTCTTTTTTCTCCATGTCAGACCATCACTTGTGACTTCTCCTCAACTCTTCCCCTTGAATACTAGATTAGAACAGGCATCAATTTTCTTCAAAATTGATCAGGCCTGTGAGTTAATCAACAACAGGAAGAAGAGATCTACAGAGCAGAAGCAGCTGAGGAAGGATAGAGAACTATCGTTTTAAGGAGGAATGGATTCCTGTCCTTATCATGGCCTCTCCTTGTGAGCATACCATGTTACAGAGACAGTTGTCAGTTCTCCTCCACCGGTGTGCCACTCCATTACTTCTCCAGACCCAGAGTCCATACTAACCATATGGGAGAGCCCATGTAGTGTCAGCTCTCTTCCTCCCCTCAGTCCAACTATTTTCCCAGAACCTCATTCCATCATCTCCATTAATGAGACCAATGAGTATCTGTTGGGGCCTAGCCCCCGCAGGGTTTCTGAGTTGTTTGTCAGCTGACAGCCACAGGTGCATCCTGTTTTCTGGTCCTGGCTGATTGTTTAGCTGTGGGTGCCTGCTTCTGCTTTGATCATCTACTGGATGAAGTATCCAGGAATGGCAACCAAGGTAGTAATCAATCTCATTAAGAGTAAGGCTTCAAATGCAGCCTCTCCACCACTGCCTTGGTTCTTATTTGGGGTCATCCATTTGGATCCCTGAATATATCCCGAGTGCCAGTTCTCTCTCGAAGTGTATACTAGCACCCTCTATCAAGGCTTCCTCTTTTTCCCTCCAGCATACCTCTCAGAACACTTGATCCCCCCTCTTATCCCTCCTCCTCTTCTCCCACTCTCCTCTTTCCACTTCCCCTCTTTCTCCCACCTCCCCCATGCTCCCAATTTGGTCAGAGTTTCTTTTTCCAGTCCCTTTGTTTGGATGAACCATGAATTCTTCCTTTGGGGCCCTTCTTGTTTCCTAGTTTCTCTGGTGGTGTGGATTCTAGGCTGGTAGACTTGTGCTCTATGTCTAATATCCATGTATGAGATAGTACATAAACTGCTTGCCTCTCTTTGATTGAGTTACCTCACTCAGGATGTTTTCTTTCAGTTACATCCGCTTGTCTTTGAATTTCAAGATTTCATTTTTTCCAATGATTAATACTCCATTGTGTAAATGTACCACATATTCCCCATCCATTCTTCTGTTAAGGGGCATTTGGTTGCTTCAAGGTTCTGGCTATTATGAACAATGCTGCTGCCAACATAGTTGGATATATTGCCTTGTTTATGAATGTGCATTCTTTAGGCATTTGCCCAGGATTGCAATTGCTGGATCTTGAGGTATTCTGCTTCCCATTTATATGATATATATATATATATATATATATATATATATATATATATTGCTTACCTATTCTTGTTTTAATTTTGGCACATGATAACTATCCAGAAAATTGTCCATTTCCTTTACATTTTCCAATTTTTTGGAGGAAAGATGTTCAAAGTATTAGCCGATGAGTCTTTGGATTTCTCCTGTGGCTGTTGTTATGTCCCTATTTTCATTTCTGATTTGGTTAATTAGCATGTTCTCCCTTTTGCTTAAGTTGGTTAACTTTTTGTCTATCTTGTTGATTTTCTTAAAGAGCCAGATCTTGGTTTCATTGATTCTTTGAATTGTTTTCTTTGATTCTATTTATTGATTTCAGCTCCATATTTGATTATTTCCTGGCATGTAATCCTCCTGGGTGACTTTGCTTCTTTTAGTTCTAGAGCTTTCAGGTGTTCTCCAGTTTCTTCATGTGGGCAATTAATACTATGAACTTTCCTTTCAGCACTGCTTTCAGAGAGTCCCATAGGTGTGGGTATGTTGTGCTTTCATTTTCATTGAATTGTGATGGTCTGATAAGATTCAGGGTGGTTTTCCAAGTTTTTTATATCTGTTGAAGTTTGCTTTATTGCTGAGTATGTTTTCTGTTTTTGAGTAGGCTCTATGTGGAACTGAGAAGAATGTATATTCCTTTGTGTTTTGATGGGAAATTTTATACATGTTTGTTAAACCTAATTGGATAACACCTTCTGATATTTCCTTTGTTTCTTTCTTAAGTTTCAGTCTGGTAGTGCCATCCAGTGGAGAGAGTGGTGTTTCTATAATGTTTACATAGTCTCCCAGTATAAGTGTGTGCGGTTTAATGTGTGATTTGTGTTTTAGTAATGTTTCCTTAACAATATTGGTGATTTTCTATTTGGTGCAAAAATGTTGAGAATTGAGACTTATCTTGATGGATTTTTCCTGTGATGAATATGAAATACCATTCTTCTCTTTTGATTACTTTTAATTTGTGTTCTAATTTGCTAGATATTATGATAGGTATACCTGTTGGCTTCCTAGGGCCATTTGCTTGGAAAATCATTTCCCAACTATTAACTCTGACATAATGTCTGTCCTTGATATTGAGGTCTGTTTCTTTTATACAGGAGAAAGTTTCATTTTGTCTTTCTATCCTTTCTTTTGGTGTGTGTCTTTTTAGATATGAGTTAAGACCAATGATATAGAGGGATATTAATTATCATTGACTGTTGATTCTTGTTTGCTTTGGATTTGCTTTTGGTGGGGGTATTTTGTGTGTGAGTTTTTCCCCTATTTCTTGATTTAGTAAAGTGTGTGAGGTATTGTTAATTCATTACATAACTCCAAGTCTATGAGTCCTCCCATGTATCCAGAACCTATTGTATCCATTGCTAGATATAGTCTGAAGTGGCCTGTAGATACTGAGTAACATCTGGTATACTGGCCACATCTGAGGTGGGTGTTGGAGTTTCCATTGAGGCTGACCTTCAGCCACTACTGGGTCAGTCTTGGCTTTATCTACTCTGGTATGATGAAGGTAGGAAGCAGCAGCAGGAGTTGAACATGAAGCAAATTCTCTTGAGGCTACACGTGGAGTCTCCTATGTCCTTGTCATCATGGAGACAAGATTATATGCTGGGGTTGAGTTTGGGAATGGAGTAAAAAGTGATTGCATCTAGAGTTATGGTCTTTACATTGGAAGATACAAATACAGGTATGTTACACAAGAATGGGAGGATGGGAAAAATCTTGAGAGCATCCACTTGCCTCTGGCGTTTCTTCTGGAACATTCTAGGGATTCTTCCAATGTTCTTAGACATTTATTCCTGATAGCAGTGCTTACACCATTCAGTCATTCTACATGGGAGTTCTAGATCCTCACTATGCTCCAATAACAAAATGGATTCTCATTTTCCCAGATTTGTCCCAAATTTCCTAAAAAGAAGTAAAGGCATAAGGAGCTTGATGGTGGCTCAGTTTTAGTTTTCAGATTGCCCCTAGGCTAAATGAGTATTTAGTAGACATAGCCTGGTAACATTTTGTAAAGAACTGACCTACATATAGTCAGTACCAATGATGCCTTAACTTGCTTCCCAGTATCCAGTTACTCTTAGGTGTAGAAATACAGAATCTTCATGTGACATTTATACTTGTTCAGGAGGTCTGTGTCAGGCAAGTCCATTGTTTACTGAGCCAAGTCCCAGGCAAATTTCTGGACTTCTACTGGTGATTTAAATTAACAACTAAATCAAATGTGAATTTAACAAGGCAGGGCTAGCTGGGGCCCATAGACTGAGCACTTGTCCAGATTATTGTGAGATCCTGTCATCAACTTCCAACACTGAGTGATAAAGACAAAACAGGAAATAGATTGAAAAATGTTATTATATGTCATTTATGTGTATTCAATCACAAGATTGCCCTAACTCATGTGTGGAGGCAAAAAGCTAATATGTGGGAACAGATTGTGCCTTCTACCATGTGAACAATGGAAATAAAACTCATGTCCTGGGACTTTTTTGACAAGGGCTCTCGAAGGGATTCATCTCCATAAACAATAGAGATATTCACTAGGCTTCAACCATTGAACATCAAACCCGTGAGGAGGATTGGATGGGGGTGCTGTTGAGTTTTAAGGTAGATGAGGAGGGACAGGCAGAAGGGTTGGATGGAAAACTATGGTTGGATGTAAAATGTAATTTAATAAAAAAGAATTATAAAAAAGCAAACCCTGTGTTGAAAAAAGCAAAATGAAATTACCGAAAAGACTAACAAAAATTTGGAAGAAATAAATAAACCCCTAAGGAAAGCCAAAAATAATTATAAGCCACCATTAAATAAGTGAAGGAAACAGCTCAAGACTTGAAAATTAAAAAAGCGGCAATAAAGAAAACACAAACTGAGGGAATTAATGAAGTGAAAAATCTTGGTAAATGAATAAGAACTTCAGATGCAAGACTAACCAATGAGCTGACTGCAAGGGAAGGAAAAGAACATCTCAGGAGTTGAAGATATATTAGAGGAATGTAATTTATCTGTCAAAGTAAACATTAAAATTCACAAAGTATTAACACAAAACATCCAGGAAATCTGGGACACTATGAAATAACCAAACCTAAAAATTGTAGTGAATGAAGTAAGAATACCAGTTCCATGGCACACAGAAGTCATACAAAAATTCAAGGAAAAATTCTCAACTTAAGGAAGGACATGAAAAGATAAAGGCCAAATAACATATAAAAGCAGACCTATCAGGTTAACACCTGACTTCTCAATTGAGCCTGAGCTTCAGAAGGTCCTAGACAGACATTTTGTAGACACTAAGACAATGGATGCCAACCTAGACTAATATAGCCAGCAAATCTTTCAATCACCATCAATGAAGAAAACAATGTATTACAGGATAGAAGGAAAATTCCAAACCAAGGAATTAGTTGTAACATATACACAGTCTCTCTCTCTCTCTCTCTCTCTCTCTCTCTCTCTCTCTCTCTCTTTCTCTCTCTTATTCTCTCTCTTCTACCAGCAAAAGAACCCATAAAAACAACAAACACTGGAATTAGCTGTGACTGGTCATTATTATCCCTTTATATCAGTAGATTCAACTCACCTATTAAAAGACACAGGCTAACAGAATGAAAACAAAAACAGGACTCTTCCTTCTGCTGCATAACAGAATCACATCTCTAATTTAAAGACAGATATCACCTCAGACTTGGGAAAAATGTCCAATAAATAGGCTTAACATACATTTATAGAATGTTTCACCCAAACACAAAGATCATACCTTCAGCAGACGCATTGATAGATAAGTGGCCTCAGTTTTAGTTAGACCCAACACCATCTCCAGGACATCTGTGCTTTTCGGCTCATTCCTTTGTGGGGACTTTACAGATTGTGTTTTGCCCATTTTTCCTGAACTTCATCTCGAAGGATAATGGAAAAAAAAGTCCGAGGAAGACCTTTATACCCAGTCTAGATAACAAGGTCTAGATAATGGCTTGAGTATGCATCTTGTACTGGAGCTGGGTGTTAAGATGATTCACAAGATGCTGAGTGACATGGAAGTCTGCCTCTTGGTCTTGCAGCCCTGGAGATTCTGGGGAACCAAAGCACCTGGGGAAACATAGGCAGTCATGGCTTCCTTGAGAACCTGAGGACACCTGAAGACCTGCTTCCTTTTTACTGTTTCCTGGTGTTTGGTGATCTGGTCACTGTGGGAGACTTGGATACATTTCAAGTCTTGTCACTATTGGTGCTCATGTGTATGCAAGAGGACATAGGTTCATTGTAGGGACTGGATGCACCTGGAGGCTCGGTGGCACTGTGGCATGAGAATGCACAGTGGGATCTGAGTTCTTTGTTGACTCTTGAGGAATTTGGAACCTGGAGGCTAGCCATGGGAAGGAACCCGTCTTGAAATTTACAAGTACTAGGCTGCTCTCTTTTCCTGGTGTCCTCTGTCTGCAACAAGTGATTGAAGGCACCCTGGGGCAGGCAAGATCAAATCACCCCACCTCACCCTCACCATCTACATAGGAGGTTTATTGGCCAGCTCACTCTGGATTTCAGGCTCTCCAACTTGTGCAATATATTCCTTGTTACTTAAGTTTTACTTCACAGGCCTTGCCTTAAATGTCATCTCCATCCAGGTCACTTGGAACTCCTTTTGCTTTGGGAGTTGTTACAAGATAGGGTTTCCATTATATCACCTCTGGTTGTCCTGGAACTTGATTTGCCAGCTTAGATGGCCAGAAATTCAGAGATCCAAATGGCCATGCCTTTGCTCCTCCAGGTTTTGTACTGGATAGTTTCTTATCAAGTTGACACAGGGTGAAGGACATTTTCTTATTTAGTGATTGATGAGAAAGCACCACCCACAAGACCTTGGATAGCAGGTAATGCTCCACATAAGGGCAGCACAACAAATCCAACCCTGTTAGCAGAAGTGTGCGAGAGCCATCCCCCAAATCATTGCTTTAATTTTCATAAGTGTTACCTATTGAGAAAATTACCCATTCATTTTCAAATTTACAATAAGTTAGAGTGTACCTTTTTAGTATATGTTTTATAATTCTCTGGTTTCCCTCAGTGTCTGTTATGTTCCACATTTTCATTTCCAGTTTTAATAATTTGGATGATCTCTCACTGTCTTTTCAATAATTTGGACAGGAGTTTGTCTATCTTGCTGATGTTCTCAAAAACCTACTGTTTGTGTATGGATTGTTTTTATTGTCTCTTACTGTCTACTCCCTTAGGGTGTGATTACTTTTTTTACTAGAATTTCAGCTGGGATGTTATATTGCTAATGGGAAATCTTTCCTCTCTTTCTCTTTCTGTGTGTTTCTGTGTGTGTGTGTGTGTGTGTGTGTTCGTGTGTGTAGGCACTTAGTGCTATGTAATGGCCTAAAACACTCTGTCCCCTGAGTTATGTAAGTTTGATTTGCTTCAGCAACCATATGGTGGCTCACAAATATCTGTAATGAGATATGGTGCCCTCTTCTGGCATACAGAGATATAGGCAGACAGAGCATAATGAAAATAGATAGACAGACAGACAGACAGACAGACAGATAGATAGATAGATAAGTCTTTAGGCCTAGGCAATATATGGGGCCATAGTTAGTAGTTCAGTCATATAAAAGGATTTTGAGTGCCCATCCCACAAAGAGAGTTGCTCTCTCAGCCTGAACTCTAGGGTGAGGGTCTAGGCCCTGCCCTGAAGGAAATGACAGACTCTGATTACCCCTAATGGATGGCCTCACCCTCCCTGTGGAATGGATAGGGGATTGGTTGTGGGTTCTGGGGGGATTGGTGTGAGCATGTGGGAGGGGTGGAGTGAGAGGCAGCTGCAGTTAACATGTGAAGCAACCTTGTTTCTAATTTAAATTAAAAAATCTTTAAAAAATGTTTGGGTGTGCTGAGCATTTATTTTTGTTCTTGTTTACAAGGTTTTTAATTTTTTTATTTACCATTTTTTCATTCAGTAGAGAGAAATTCAGTTTCAATGATTTTGTGAAATTTCTGGTTCTTTTTGTTGCTGATGGTGTCTAGCTTTGTTTTATTGTTGTCTGCTTGGGCACAGGGATTTACTTGAATTTTCTTGTATCTTTTAACCTGGCTTTGTGGAAAAGCATATGGTCTAATTGGAGAAAGTTCCATGAGATGCTGGGAAGAAAGGATATTCTTTTGTGTTTGGGTGAAATATTCTGCAAATATCTGTTAGTTCTATTTGATTTGTAACATCTAAAAGATGTAGCATTTTTCTGTTTATTTAGTTTTATTTGTTTGACTGGATGATCTGTCTATTGGTAAGAGTGGAGTATTGCAGTCTTCAACTAAAAGTGTGTGTGGGTCAATATGTGACTTAAGCTGTAGTAGCATTTCTTTTACAAAATTGGTTTGGTGGATAGATGCTAAGAATTGCAAGTTCACCAGGTGGTGGTGGAATAGATCTTTGATCCCACTGCTCATGAGGCAGAGGCAGGTGGATTTCTGAGTTGGAGGCCAGTCTGGTCTACAGACAGTCCCAGGAGAGGATCCAAAGCTACACAGAGAAATCCTGTCTTGGAACAAAAAGTGCAGTGTCCTCTTGGTGGAATTTTGGGTCTTTTGAGGTTGTAGTGCCCTTCCCTATCTCTTCTAATTAGTTTTGGTTTGAAGTCTATTTTGTTAGATATTAAACTGATGACACCAGCTTATTTTGTAGGTCCATTTGTTTGGAATATGTTTTCCAATGCTTTACCCTCAGGTGATTTCTCTCATTGATGTTGAAGTGGGTTGCTTGGATGCAGCAGAAAGATGGATCCAGTTTTCTGATCAATTCTGCTAGTCCATGTCTCTTTATTGGGGAATTGAGACGATTGATATTAAGATACCAAAGACTATTGATTACTGTTATTTTTGTTGTTGTTGTTGTTGTGTCTGCATGCATGTTTCTGTGTACAAGTGCATGTTTCCCTTATTTTGATTTTGTTGTTCTGGGATTATTCCCTGTGTTTTCATGATTGTAGTTAATTTCCTTAGGTTCTATTTCCTTCTAGCACTTCCCTAGGTCTGGATTTTTAGATAGATAGTGCCTAAACTTGACTTTACCATGGAATGCCTTATTTATCCATTTAAGGGGATTGAAATTTTTATTGTATATATTAGTCTAGGCTGGCATTCAAGGTCTATTAGAGTTTATAGAACATCTAGTCAGGCCCTTTTGGCTTTTACAATCTCCATTGAAAAGTTAGGTGTAATTCTAATATGTCTGCCTTTATATGTTTCTTGGTTTTATTTTCCTTGCACTCTTTTGTGGGCAGGTTGTTTGTTTCTTTGGTTGGTTTTTGGATTTTGAGACAGGATTTCTCTTTGTAGCCCAAGCTGGCCTCAAACTCCCAGAGATCACTGTGTCTCTGCCTCCTGAGTGCTGGGATTAAAGGCATGTGCCACCATGACTGGTTTCTTTGCACCTCATTTTTATTTTATTATTTTAATTTTAAATAGCTTGCTTCACATGTCAATCCCACTTCCCTGTCCCTCTCTTCCTGCCTCACTCCCCCACCATCCCCTCCAGCCTCCCACCCTATCTCCACTTCCTTCCACATAGGGGATATCTAGAGTCTGTCATTTCACTCAGGGCAAGGTCCAGGCACTCCACTAAGAGTCCAGGCTGAGAGATCATCCCTCTTTGTGTTATGGACACACAAAGTCTGTTTGTATTCCAGGGCTAAACACTGATCCACTGCCCAGGGTCCTATAGGTTGCCCAGGACCCCTCACTGACTCTCACACTCTGGGTGTCTGGATCAGTCCCATGCTGGCCTCCCAGCTGTCAGTCTGTGGTCCAACAGCTCTCCTCTGTTCAGATCAGCATCTCTGCTGGTTTTGCCAGCCCACTCTTTGCCAATTTGCTCATCACTCTTCTCTCTGTCACTGGGTTCCATGGGTTCAGTTCAGTGTTTAACTGTGGGTGTTTGCCTCCACTTCCATCAGTCACTGGATGAAGGCTCCAGGATGGTTATAGACATCAAGTTCATTATTAGGAATGGGCAATCAAGATGGTCTCTCCACAATTGCTTAGCTTGCCAGTTGGTTTCATGCCTTTAGATCACTAGAGGTCTCACGGGTGCCAGATCTGTCTTCTAACCTATGCTTCCCGATTCCCCCTTCTCTACCCCCACTCAACTTTCCTGTTCCACCAATGACCTACTCTCTCTTCCTCTTCTTCCCCTATCTTCTTCCCAGCTCCCAATCCCCCCACTGCTCACCGTGTTTCCAATCTGTTCAGAAGATCTTGCCTCATTCCTCTTCTCTGGGGTACCATGCATATCTCTCTTAGGTTCCTTCCTGTTTCCCAGACTCTCTGTGAGTGGAAGTGCAAACTGGACACTATCCTGATCCATGTTTAAAATCCATATATGAATGAGTATGTACCATATTTGTCTTTCTGTGACTGGGTTACCTCACTCAGGATGGTTTCTTCTAGTGTCATCTATTTACATGTGAATTTGAAGATTCCATTGTTTTTTCTGCTGAGTAATACTCCACTGTGTAAATGTACCACATTTTCTCATCCACTCTTCAGTTGAGGGGCATCTAGGTTGCTTCCAGGTTCTGGCTATTATAAATAATGCTGCTATGAACATAGTGGAGCAGATGTCCTTGTTGTATGAATTTGTATCTTTTGGATATATGCCTAAGAGTGGAATTGCTGGGTCTTGTGGTAGATTGATTCCCATTTTTCTGAGTAATCTCCATACTGATTTCCAAAGTGGCTGTACGAGTTAGCACTCCCACCAGCAGTGGA